>NW_024088003.1:0-144731 GCF_009730915.1 Dioscorea cayenensis subsp. rotundata
AAAAAGCCCCTTGTTCTGCCCTAAAAGTTAGTATTTATACCCCCCATGACATACGGGTCGTATAGGGGTCATATGGGCGTCGTATAGCACTCAAAAAACCTAGATTTGCGTTTCATACGGGGTGCATACGGCCTTCATACGGCCCCGTATACTGGGTAATATGGAAATCTGGGCAGACAACTCCAAATCATTCCGCTACTATAGTGCATATGGTCCCCATATTGGGTAGCATGGGGGTGGTATGAAATTCCTGTTTTCTTCTCTTTTCGCCTAAATGATATCTTCTTGTTCTCCATGGCTTCTTTATGCCCTACAAAGCAAATAATAGACAATTAAGCGCAAAACAGGCATCAAACCTCACAAAATACATGCAAAGTGAATACGATATATATATGAAAACACCTACATTTAGACACTTATCAATAATATATATTGGAGGTAGAAGGAAGACAAGTATTTTCCTAGTTAAGATAGAGTGGACAAAGTTCAGTGGACCGGCCATGGTGCATTCTTGTTGTGCCCAAGGAGTGGGGATACACTGAAGGTTAAGAAAAGACCAAGTGAATATCCCTTTTAAGTAAAGAGGGTCGCTCACTTATCCTGCGAGGTAAAAGAAGGTCATTTTCACTCAAGAAAATAAAATAAAAAATAAAAGAGACAAAACATAAAATCCACTAATATTCCAAAATGAAATATAACAATAACAGGGCCAACCCTTGCAATAAAAGAGAAATGCAACTAAAATAGAGATAAAAAGTACAAATAAAAATGACAAAAATGAAAACTATAGCTCAGCGATGTTACTAGGTGGCGCGGAGTCGGTCAATGGATGCGGTGTGGGTGATGGAGTCAAAACCGGTGGAGGAGTGACTGTACGAGCTAGGGCATTGGCCAGGTCATTCTTGATCCATCCCTAAATCGCTATGTATGTTTCCCTGCTTCTAGCAACCCAATATGCACCTCCATAATCTAGAGTTCGGATTAGCTTTGGGGAGACATTGCTGAGGCTGGAAGTGCTCGGCGTGGTGGTTGGTAAGGTAGGGGAGGATAATTCGAAAGTGCTAGAATTAGAGCCACCCACAGATATATCCTCACCACTATCTGTTGGCTTTGTAATCATGCTAGTGGTGAGTGTATCAGAATCTACACCGGATGATCATTCTCATGGAGCGGAGAGTCTCAGCCCTAATAAGTGATAGGATGCCCAATGTATCGAGACCCTTGAGACGCTCTAAGAGTCTCATCCTTTGCACTTGTCTCGTGATGTAAGGTGTGACGAAAATGTTGCTAAGGTGCATGTGTTGCCCTGATGTGTACTGAAGTCTGCCGACACATAGCCTATATAGATGGGGTGGCACTCTGTCATGCTGAAAAGGTAGTAAATCTCCTACAGCGCCACCACCCACTTATTTCCTATCCGACCTACACATTAATTAACGATCATGGTGTGAAGGTACCTGTGGGTCAGTAAGACAAGGAAGTAAGCATTCTTGAAGCCCATCTCATAGTTCCACCCCAGACGGTCGTAGGGGTGACTCCTGGTGGAAGATCTATCTCCAGTGCATCGTACTGATAGGTAGTAGTAAATCAGTGTCATAGAGCCCTTCAGTAATGCAAACTCCTTGTAGCTCAGACGTTGGGGCTCGCCGAGCATTTGGAACTGAATGGCCCAGGGCATTGCATACCCTACCAAACTCCTATCAACCTCAAAGATGCTAAGCACCTTCAAGGTGACATCATGGTAGCCAGGCTCCTTAATCAATAGGAGTTAGCTCCACAACAAAAATCCCCCAAGGAGTGGGCCTCTTCCTCGAGTAAGGGTTTGTAAACACCTACCAATCCTAGAGTACGAGACAAGTTGAATGGTTCATCTTTGGGTGGTTGTACCCTTCTCAAAAATACGGGGCAAAAAAGAAGGCTCTATGAGTGGAGCGAGGGTGGAAGGTCCTGTATCTCCAATCCTAGCCTTCTTGGACATGGCAATAACCACTCTCTTGTTTCCTAGGCATCTTGTACAAAAGAAAATATGAAAAATTAGTGTCGAGAATATGAGATTTTCTCAAAATAGTGTTGCTTATGGCTTGCTTATGGGGTGAGTTATAGTTGTAAGCCTCGAGGAGCTGTCCTTACAGTATTCCTTATGGTTGTAAGCCTTAAAAACATCTTTTGTACATTGGAGCTCAAAATTTGTGCAAACATTTAATTAAACAAACTCTAACCATGAGTTACAATCATACATTAAAGCTATTCACCAAATTATACTCAATCCAATTAAAGAAAAATTGAAAAACAAGAAAAATACATTCAATTATGAGAGAACTCAAGAAAACTAACAGTAAAAAGCTTCAAAACTAATCCAATCCCATTCTAAAGTACTCAAAAGTGAACGTAGAGGGTAAGGGGATGAGAATGGAATAAGAAAGGGTCACCAGCGATGAGAATTAGGGAAGAATAACAAAAGTGGATTTCAAAATGTCGTCGACGGCACCTTAAGCCTTAGCAGCTTACAGGTGGCTTATAGGTGTAAGCTGCGACTGTAAGGCTCTCTGTCTATCTCATACCGGGATACTTATTGGCATAAGCCCTGTAAGGGTTTTTCTTCTTCACAATCCGGGTTACGACCATAAATGGCTTCTAAACAATGGTTTGTAAGGTTCTTTGTTTGCCCCTTATGGTCACCTTATGAGCATAAAGAACCTCATAATATAACCTAAGTTACAAGCCTTAAGGAACACAGTGAACCGGCTGTAAGGCTCTTAGGATAATCCTTACATCAAACATGCGGGCGTAAGGTAGCCTGTAAGGTCTCTAATGAAATTTCCTGTGGAGGTTATGGGTCGTAATGGTCTGTTGTTCTACCCATAATATTCTCTATGTGGCCCTTACAACTCTCCTTACAGGTGTAAGTCACACATGTGGTATCTTAACAGTTTTTGCTATAGGACTCAAATGTTGTAAATATGCTTATAAGGCTCTCTGTTTACCCTTTTCAGGGTGTATTATGGGTATAAGGTCACCCGTAACTTTCTCTATCGAGCCATTACAACCCAGCTTTCAAGCATAAGTAGCCAATAGTCTATCCCGAAACATGTAATAGAGTTTCCCTTGTTCTTAAATGAATGTCCCAAATACAAGATATGAACTAGGAAGTATACAATGAGCACTAATGATCTCAAGCATAAAACTAATTCTAGAAAAAGAATATGACACAACAGAGCAATTTATTACTAAAACATAAAACAACTTCAAACTAACAAGCAAAAATATGAAAAGAAACATGAAAAACACTTGGGTAGCATCTAAAGAAGTGCTTGTTTTACATCACTAGCTTTATGTACCTGTTTAGTGCATGCTAGGGGTTTCCAAGAAGGAATACTCCCCATCTTAATATGAGTTTTCCAGTCAAAGAGCTTAATGTTTGTGATTTGTAATGCACTAATCCACAAGTATACGGGCCATCAAATAATAGTGATTGTGTGAGTAGGGTTGTCGTATCCACAAGGACTGAATATCACTAGCACTAACTCTATCCTCGTTATGTAACTAGAGATCAAGTTGTAGAGAAGTGAATTGGTAAACTAAGATTCAAAATTTATAAGTACTAAGATTGAGATTTTGAAGAAATAATTAACCAATTAAATGAAATATATGCCCGGAAAAGATTTTACTTGGGATTATTAAAATAAAGTAATTGTAATTAACATATATTAAACCTAAGTGTTGTTGGACTGAAGGGATTCAAAAATATATCAAGTGCTCTCTTGAGATGCTTCAATACCTAATTCTATACTATGATAGAACTAAATCTCTTTAAATTCTACTTTCATATGATTGCAATATCGCTAAGAATCAGGTAAGCACATGGGCAAGTACATGGGAGTGTAATTTGCCCATGTGTTTCTCTAAAATTCAACTTTTCTTAGCTTTGGATCTACATGGGTGTGTACATGGCAGTGTAAAAGCTTTCATGCCCGTATAGTTTTCTAGAAAGATTGTATACTTTGACATTTGAGATAAGGCTTCAACAAATGGGACATTGATGTGCTATTGCTTGAGAAAATCTAAATATCATTTGAATTTCTCATCCGCATGATCTTTCTCCAATCTCGAGGGATACAGTAGACGGGGTAGACACTCCTTGACCGGTGGAGACATGGTCTTTTCCATGCTTGGATTAGGGCCCTTCAATTGCACCAATTCCTCTCAGTCTTCATCGATTAATTCTTTCTCCTTGATGGGTGGTGTCTTCCTTCTCATCTCGACTTGCTTACCACTCCTAAGACTAATAGCCTTGAGATGATCTCTCGAATTGCCTTAGTGATGGCTATTGGTTACTTATAGTAGATTCGATATTCTGAAAATGTGCATCAAACTGCTAAAACTTAGTATTCGGGGTCTTGTTGTGGATAGGATGGAAATCCTGGTGGAAATTTATGTTGTTGCCCTAAATTGTTCCATGAAAAGTTAGGATGATTCCTCTACCCAAGGTTGTAAGTATTACTATAAAGATTCCCTTGTGGTCAGAGAGCACTACTAATGAAATCCACTTATTTGCTAGATCCATGCGCTATTCCAACAATTGGGCAATTAGTAGCCATGTGTCTACCCTCACATATCTCACAAGTCATGATTATAGTGGGTTTTGGAACCGACAAATTGTGAATTCCCTTGGTAGTTGTTCATGGCTATCTCTCCAATGAATTACTTCGTTGTTTTTGGGGTCTTATTGCCAAGTGATCCCCTTGCTGCTTAGTCAATCAAGTGCCTGGTACATTGGTTGAGGCCCTAATAAAAAAATCTAAACTTCCCTCCATTCTGGGAGTTAATGATGTAGGCATCTCCTCAAGAAGTCCTTGAACCTTTCTCATATTTCAAACAATGATTCTGTATCCATTTGAGTGAATGAAGTGATCTCTTACCTAATCTTTGTAGTCCGGCTTGGAAGAAAATATCGGGCTTGAAATGCTTGAACTAACTACTACCAAGTGGTGATAGATTCTCAAGGAACCTCTTAAAGCTCTTGTTTAGCTTTCCCCTTCAATGAGAATGGAAACAAATTCAACCGAATGGCATCCTCCGAGACTCCGTTCATCTTAAGCATGCCACACACTCCTAGAATCCTCCAATATCACTATTGTGATCTTCATTTGGTAACCCATGAAACTAAACTAGTTGTTGTAACATCTTAATCGGTTGCCATAGGTGGTCTGGATCGGGATCCACTCAATGTTGGCATAGCATAGTTAGATACGATCCTTTGACGATCTTCATATTCTGTCATAACATCAGAATGTTCTCCTTCTACCGTTACAGTTAATAAATCTAACTCACTTGACAATGTTATCCAAAATCATGTTCCAATCAATCGTTCAGCATTGACGTCATCTTCTACTAGCCTTGATGACTTACTCTTTGGCATGTACAAAAAATGAACAACAAACACATATTAGAATGAGTAAAATAAAAAAAAGTGAAATAATAGGAAAGAAAAAGAAAAGAAATGGATAATTTGACGAAATAAAAGAAATGTTCCTAATATCTCAAAGTTCCCATGCAACGGTGCAAAAAACTTAATAGTGACATGTCACTTATGAAACGCAAGTATAAGTGCGATCAAGAAGTATAGTATGCTAAAAAAACTGGATTATCGATCTATGAGGAACTAGTGAATACTAGTACTAATTATTAATCTAATTGAAATTATGGGCGATAAATGTGAAACAAAAACTAAGAACTAGAACAAAAGTAAAATCGAGGAAAATCAAGATGTATGAAGGGTGTTCGGGCATAGACTTCCACTAGGGCTTGGTTAAGTCTTGGACAAGGTTGCACAAGGTTTTGCAATACAGTTGAAGCAAGAGACTTCCTAACACATATTGTCTCCTTTCTCAAGGTAAACAATAACTAGTCCCATACTGGCTAATACAAACTACAATGTGACTGCATTACATTCAGTGAAATCTATCTAGAAAAGATACGGATTCAATGAGTAGCCAATCCCTCTATTGAGGCTATTGATCCTAATCCCATATTAAGCTAGCTTGGAATCTCTTCCTAATGCTTGCTCTCTATGATCTCATTACAATTGGAATCATACATCAACTTACTCTGAAGAATCACTGAGAACTCTCCTTGACGGTTTTAATGATGCCCTGGATTGTGGATGTAACCCTCCAAGTCATTGGATTGCTGGAGAAAGTCCTGGGGTTCATTCTCCTCTCCTTCTTTCTATCGGCCGCCAAAAAATTTCTCAAAAACCCTCTATAAAATTTTTTATACCTAAACTCTTACGATCAGCTTACGCACGTAAACAAAGGCTGTAAGGAGATAGAGGTAATGGGCCACGTGTCTTACGGGCATCTTACTGTCGTAAGCATTGCCAATAAGGTCTTCTATCTTAGTATTATGGTTCATCTTTCAATCGTAAGTACCGGACTGTAAGCTTCTCTAGATGTGCTTACGGTCTCCATTATAGGTGTATGTGCTCCCCATAAACTCTTGTGGATGAACCTTATGTATAAGCTTATGAAAATAAGTCCTACACGTAAGTCTCTATGTCTGCCAGTAATGCTCCTGCTTACAGACATAAGCATGCATGCAAGGTCCTCTAGATGAAACTTATGGTCTTAGGTAATGGTCCTAAGGGGTCATAAATATTCTATCTAGCCTATTTCCATTGTTTTTGATGTCAAGAGAGCTTTATCTTTCTTGTTTTTGGTCCAACATTTTTTTTAACTCCCTCCTACTTATTATGCATTACCCCGTAAGCTGGTATTAATTACTACACAATGTTAGGCATCATTTGCCAAATAAATGGCACAATATATGCTAATTAAGTGTACGAAATAATATAAAAATGTGTTCAATGTTGCACTTATCACCTTTCATTTGAAAATGATTGTCAATCCTGGTATACCATTCTCTATGTGCATTTTTAAGGCCATACAAGGCCATCGTCAATTTATAAACCTTGTTTTCATTCACTTTAATTATATAGCCCTTTGGTTGTTCCATAAAATCTTCTTCATGGATCTCTCCATTTAAAAAATTAGACTTAACATCGAAATGGAACACTTCCCACTTCAGCTGAACAACCAATGCTAACAGCATTGTCATAGTCTCTATCCTTACTACTGGTGCAAAAACTCCATCAAAGTCTACACCTAGTTGTTGAGAGTAGCCCTTAGCAACTAGATGAGCTTTGAACTTTTGAATATTTTCCTCTACTATGTATTTAGTCCAATCACCTTCTTGCATTCAGCCCTTAGCAACTAGTCTTGTATATCCATTTTTAGTCCAATCACCTTCTTGTATATAGGAATTTCAGTTAAATCCCATGTTTTATTTCGATGTATAGCTATTTACTCTTAATTGATTGCATCTTGACATTCTTTTCTCTACACTACTTCTTAATGAGTAATTGGATCTGAAATATTCAGAGCAAATGAGCAATGTTCATAGATATCCCTCGATATTGAGTTACTATTGTGATCCTTGTATCCATAAGTGATAACTTTGTTACAGTTTCTTCTGTTGAATCTCCTTCAACTTCTAATGATATTTTTTTACTATGATTTCTACTTCACTACAACAAATTATGTTTTTAGTGATAACAAAAGTTATCACTAAAAGCAATAATTTTAGGCACAATTAGTAATAGTCACAAATTTTAGAAGTCGTCACCTCCCGTCACTAATACCTCCAATGCTAATACAAGAGTGACCATTTTAGACAAATGGTCACAATTACTCCATATTTTTGTGACCAATTTTATGACACTAACAAATTTAATATTTGTGGCAAAGCGATGTGGCTACAACAACCTTATATATTTATATCAATTTTGTTGACACAAAATTTTTTTAATTCTGACGAATAAAGTGCTCACAATAATTTGTTCTATTGTGTCAATTTTGTTGACACAAGAAAAATGCTAAATTGTGACAAATAAGCCATCACAATAATCTATTTTATTGTGACAATATTGTTGACACAGAAAAAAAAATACAATAGTGACAAAACGTTTTTGTCAATAGTAATTTAATTTTCATTTTTTAAATTTTCTCTAATACTATAAATTCTAGGTATAATCTAAATTAAAAGCTTGTTTCCTATCCCTTAAAATATCAATTTTGAAAATTGGGTAAACAATAACAACTTGCAAAACAATGGATTTGGAGAATATTTTTTTACATCGATTTTTATCTCATATTTTTATAAATATTTTTAAAATTGAATAGATTTTATTTTAAAAAATGTATATACATATCAAATTTGATCCTAAAATATGTTAAACATACTTTAGGATTTTTTTTGTCACAACATTTAGTAGATATTAATAGTTAATTTTTTTGTGATAAAAATGTGATCACAAAAAAATAAAATAAAATGACCCATGGCGAAGAACACTTCGTCACAACAAATGAAAATATTATTTACGACACTACATGTATATTAACAGTGACAACATAATTGTAGGAGATCCTTAATCGTCATAATTATAATAGCTTCAGTGACAAAAAATCATCACAATTAACTTAAATAATAGTGTTAATAAATTTTTTTACCACAAAAAATTCATATTTGTGACAAAATAATTGATAGTTACAGAAAAAAATAAAATTATAATGTCGTAATTCTTGTAGTACAAGCATAATTTATTGGTATATTAAAACTAGATTGGAGAAAGCCATACCTATATTTTTGCTGTTTTTATATATTTTTTGGATACTTTTGGTATTTTTATGTGAAATATAGTTGTTTATCTGGTAAATGATTGATGAGTATATATATATGGAATATTCTTCTTCGCATTGTAGATACGTAATTGAATTTTTTTGTATCCAAAATTATTAACACAAAAGATAAGTTGTATAATTGTGAGGGATACTAAATTGTCATAATTGAAATTGTAATAGTGACAAAATAATTAGATGTCACGACTAATCCAAACTATTGTGTCAATTTACTTTTTTAGCATAAAAAACTCAATAACATGGTTAAGAAATTTATCTTTTTTGGCAATATTTAGTCGGCACTAAATCATTGAATTTTTTGTGACAATATTGTTGTAACAAAAAATATATGTTGAGTGACGGAGAACAAAAAATTATAGTGACGATAATATTTCTTGTCATAATTGCACATTATTCTCATCAAGAAACTTTTGACATAAAATCTTGTATGCTTTTAATAACGAACATTGGACACAAGAAGTTTTGCCACTGTTAATACATTAATAGTGACAATTTAGTTGTGGCATATACTCAATTGTCACAATTATTATTGTAATAGTGACAAAAATATAAGTTATCACAATTAAGTTAAACAATAGTGTCTATTAATTTTTTGACACAAAAAACCTAATATTTGTGGCAAAATAACCGGGTGATACAAAAAAGTTGTCAGTAAAAATCATAACTCTTGTAGTGCTTGTACTCCAATTCCAACATTCTTTTTTAACAAATTGAACATTCCTATTAATAATCACTCTACAACTGATAGGGTCATAGAATTTATAAGCTTTTGGATATACTATATCCTATAAAGATACACTTGAGAGACTTATCATCTAATTTGTGCAAACTCTCGGCAGAAAGTAAAGAATAAGCAATGCCATAAAAAATCTTTAAATGAGTCACAGATGGTTTTATACCTTCCCATATTTCAAATGGTATCTTGCTACTTAATACTTAAGTAGGTGACATATTGATCAAGTATGTTGCAGTAGCCATAACTTCTGCTTATAAAGTATTGGGAAAAGCTTTAGATTTCAGCAATGCCCTTCTCCTCCCTGATCAGTGTGAAAAATTTAAATTTTGTGCCCATTTTAGTGTCCAGCCAGTGTTTTGAACTTATGAAAGCAATCAAAGCATCTTATTTGTATCTAATGAAATACACCCAGTACATATGACTATAGTTATCAATTAAAAGCAAAAAAATATTTACTATCACCAAGTGACTTTGTGTTCATGGGACCATAGAGATTTGTATGCACAAAATGTAGGCACTCAGTTGCTCTCCATGCCTTGCTAGTTGGAAAAGGTCTTCTGGTTTGTTCCAAGTGTTCAGTCTTTATAGTGACTTAGCTCCTCTAAATCTCGCAATCCACATACCATGTGATTGTTCTTCAATAGCTTTCTTAGAGTTTATATATCCATGCCTCATATGCTAGAACATAGAGGACTTCTGACTCTTCATAGTCAAATTTACTCTTCCATAGTTGGACACATCCATGGGGAACATATTATTCTTGGTAATTTGAATTTTTGCAATCTCTAATTGAGTGTGTTTATTTTTTATAATGCATTGATCACCCTCAAATTTTACAAAATAACATTTAGAGAGTAATTACCCAACACTGAGAAGATTGTGAACTAGTCCAGGAAAAAATTGCACTTCATGGAGCAGCTTGGTTTTTCCATCCTATATATCAAGCACCACAGTTCCCACATCTTCTGCTTTGATTTCCTTATCATTACCAAGTGAAATACTTAGCTTTTGAGTTTCATCTAACACATTAAACAAATCCCAGCCCCCAAACATGTGGTTTGAACACCTATTGTCTATTAGCCATACAAAGTTAGTTGCTTCATTGAAGTCATATTGTCATAAACATGTTACTAGCCTCATTATCTTTTACAACTAAGCTTGTGCTCCTGCCTGCATTCTTGTCTTTAAACCAACATTTGCTTTAATATGGCCAAACCTTTTACATAGGTAACACAGTATGTCTCCCTTATAGGACTTTTACTCATCTTGTTGTTGTTTTTGATATGTTCCTCTTCCTTTGCTATGACCTCTACAATGAGACCAACCCTTTTCCAAGGCCTCTAAATGGAGCTATCCTTAGTTCCAAACACCTCACCTATAACATGAAGAGCTTTTTCATCAACATCTTTTTCTTAGTTGTGTAACCTTGCTTCATGAGCTTGCAAAGTTGATAAGTGCATAATTGAACATATTTTTTATATGATTTTCTATAATTAATTGACATGGATTGCAGTATTCATTTGAAATAAGATGCTTAACATGGTGTAAAAGTTGATTTTAGGTCATGGTCTATCCATAATGAGCATAAGGGTGCTAAAAGAAGTAATTTCAAAGTAAAATAGGGAAGAAAGAGAGCTCTCTACATCAAGAATAAGAGAACATGCCAAACAAAACATCTTATGCCTACTTTAGAGAACCTTGTGGGTATGCTTATACACATGTAGGAGCATAACTGCCAGAGAGAAGGGATTACGAGCACAACTTACTCCTATAAGTTAGGGTATAAGGTTCATCCAAAGGAGATTACGGGGAGGGCATACATCTATAAAGGAGGTTGTAAGAACCATCCATAGAGGCTTATTGTTTTACACTTATGGGCGTAAGCTAGACCTTAACACCAAGACGGAAGACCACACAAGCAAAGCTTACGACTGTAAGATGCCTATAATGTAAGCGACCCATCATTTCTAGCTTCTTATGGTCTTGTTCTTACACCCGTAAGTTTCCCACAATTGGTTAGGTATAAAAGATTTTATTAAGGGTTTTGGGGAATACTCTTAGCGGCCGAGCAAAGGAAATAAAGGAGAAAGAAACTCAAGCCTTTCTCTTTTGATTCAATGACTTAGAAGCCTTCATCAATGGCCTAGGGGATAGGAGCCATTGAGGTAAGTTTTTGGTTGTGTTTGTGGAAGATTCACTTGCACTCCAAGGCGACATAGCTTAGAGGGATTTTTAATGCTTTCATTTGCTTTCTTTGTATTGATTGGGTTGTATGATTATTCCCCCTAATAGAGAACTAAAATTCATCATGTTTGTACATGGATAGAACCTAGGGTTTACTTCTTTAATGACATTGATTGTAGATTTTGGAGCTTGTATCGATTGATCTATTGTATTACTTTGATGTTGAACTCAATTGTACATTATTACTTGTCTTGAACTTTATCGTAGAGGCTGGGAGTTTCATGAATGATGTACTTGTGTAACAAATCAAGAGATCTACCTAGTATAGACACACCACAATTGAAGTGAACCATAAGTCCGCCTAGAAATAAGCCACTTCAGGATTAATATTTCTCTCCCTATATTTCTTTTAAGTTGACATTAGGAATCTGATAAGTTCTTGTTTGATATATATTTGTTCACATCTTGTATGAACTTTGAGCATGATTATATTCAAATATTTTCATTAATAGCATGTGTTTGTGTTCTTTTGTGCAATTACGGCATGTGAAGGGAATTGATGAGAAAAAAGCAAAGAAAGGGTCGTAGAGAATTTTTCTAAGATAATTTCACAAGATTCAAAGATGAACATTCAAGTTGGATTATCTACAAGCACACATATGCTAACTCTAAAGATTTTAGAAGCTGATTGACATGCCATGAGGGCATGGAGGCAGTAATGTGTGCATGTACCAGCTTGGGGGCAGTTTTCAGGAGTTATCCAGCCGTTTGGAGTGATAGAATCCCACACACCATTCCACACGGCCGTGTGCCAAGCCATGTGACCTCCCAAAGGAAATTGCCAAGTTACTATAGCAGCCCGATAGAACTTCACACACCATTTACACAGGCGTGGTGAGGCCGTGTGGATCCCTAGATTTCACTTATAAAAGGGCTGCTCAAAGGGTTTTTCCACATCTTTTTGCCTAAGTCTTGGGAGAAGTCGGATAGGGTTTTGGAGGAGGTCTTTGCACATCCAAGGGAAGCTTCTCCACCGTTCTTCATCACAATCTTTCCAAGGATAACCATCGGGATCTCCACCGATGACGTTGATTCGGAGGGATATGACCTAAGTTTGAAGGAGCGGCTCTTAAAGACCATCGACAAGGATCTGAAGGAGGTTTTCCTCATGGATTATATGTGTTTTGATTTCTATTTTGATTGCATATTGTGTTACTCCATGGAGAGCTAAATCCCTAGTGGGTACTTGGACATGTAAACCTTAGGATGTAATTTCTTTTCAACTTTTATTATGTTCCTTTTAATTGAGTTTTAATATGAATTTCAATCTTTTGTGTTTGTTGAGTGACTTTCCCTTAGTGTGACACTAGAGTTGAAAGCTAAATCTAATTATTTTAGTGATGAGTAACCATCACCACTAGGATAAGATTTACCAACGTTGAAGAGGGTGAGAGGGTGAGTTGAGAGGTAGCGAAGTGTCCCCTTTCCCCTTCGGTTTGGTTTACTCTACCTCCATATTCCAAGAGCTCTTAGAAATTATATGTGGTGTGAGATGTTGAGAGAATTCTCTTCCTGGACCTCGTATGGGATAAGGGATTTTTTGCTTGGACTAAAGGGTTAAATCTACATCTAGGAATAGGGTTTACCATTAGGAATCCTTAGAACTTCAAGTAGCCATATGTGGTGTGAGGTGTTGAGAGATTTCTCTGCCGGGACCTCGTAGGGGACTAGTCACCAGTTGACCTTAGGTTTGGGATCGGTGTGATTTTGGATTTCCATGACTCAATTATTCTCAATTAGGGAACATGATATTAGTTTTGCACTTGTAAACATCCTAGGGGGAGCATTGTCCCAGTACCCCTTCTCTTGATTGGTTTCTCCTCAATTTCCTCTATGCTTGGTTACTTCTACTTATTTACTTATTTGCAAATTGATCTCTTCACACTCATTGATTGATTTTGGCTATTTAGTGAAGCTTTGGTTATTACTAGTATTCCTATTCCCTCTGGATATGAATACCCCACCCTTTGGGTAGTTTATTACTAGATGACTCGTGCACTTCCTGATACACACAAGTGGTGTGTTAGACTCTAAACATAATGCAATCCTAGAGGATGAGTATTAGGAAGAGATTCCAATCTAGGTTTGTATGGGATTAGACTCAAGATAGGGATTGTCTCATACCTCACCTCATGGGCCTTGGGACACGACGACCGCCACGTGACCCGAGGAGGGATACCCCACCACTTTATCCTCAAGTCTCCGGAAGGCTATCACCAACTTTGGAATCAACAAAACTGAACCAAAAAATGTTTATACAGGAAGATATACAAAAACAAAGGTATATCTAATATGCATAAGAAGCAACAACATCAAACCTATTAATGGAATTCAAGAAACATACTGATCACAAATACCACAATGTTTCAACAAAAATAAACAACATACAAAACCTACACATAGAGTAGGAAATCCACTTATAAATCCATGTCCTTATACAATACAAAATGTTCAATAAGAAACATACATAAGCCAAGAAATAACAAGATAGCAATGCCCAACACATCACTGCACCACCACACTACCACCTGCTAAAGCTTGGAAAGGAGGGGGGTGGAGGTCGAGTAACCTAAGTCACTTAGTGAATAGGTTAGCACAGTTCTAGTAGAATAATCAAATAAACTAAAAAATTTTCTTAAACAATATCTCGTACTAAAATATGAGTTCTGACACTCCACGCAAGGATGACTAATCACAAGATACAAGAACCAAATCAATAAACTTCATAAAAGACCCATTTTCGATCAAATGAAGGTTTCAAAAATTTAAAATCCATATATGCATAACTCAAGTTCAGTATCACTTATAAAATAAGCTTGACATTGAAATAGTGGTTTAACATGTATACAATAGAATACAGCTCCAAAACCCAATCTCACGAAAACAAAAATATTCTCAAATATGAAAATTCCATCTCAAAGCAATGAGCAATGGCCTAAAAACACTCTCGAACTTAGCCGCTGTCGTGACTAAGACAAGAACTGTCAAAGTGTTCATAAATTTAACGCTGGCACACAAAGAGCCCATGTGGTGACTCCGGATTCTCAATGTGTATCCATTCAGGATTCTAAGCACCACCTGTAGTGAACAACAAACTCAGGTCTTCACGGCACCTCGCTAGGTTGGTCGGGAGGATTGCCTACTACAGTAAGACAAGGCTCTGCTCGGTCACCTTTAAAACATGTAGAAGATCAATAAAGTACAACATATATATAACAAGCATGCAACTGAGATCCAAGACGCCATCCCCAACATGGGATGAAAACCAATTCCACAAGTTTCAATGGTAATTGCTCAACAACAAGTGAGCATGCTCACAAAGATCATTTTAATTTCCCTAAGAATGAAGCAATAATCGGATAATACTTTTGAACAACCAATCAAGAGTTTTCCAAATATAAATTAAAAGCCTAAAAGTTCCACATAAATCGATCAACACATTGGATTGAATACAATAAAACCAAGAAACGATCATAAATTACATAAAGACGTCATTTAAATCAAATCCTACTAAAATGTGCATCAACATAAACCCACTCACACTTAGGCGATTTAAACTTCCAGCATGCTAATCTTCTGCTAGTTCCTTGCCTCGAGCTGGGATCTCACCACTTAGCCAAAACACCAACACAAACAACGAACAAGAATTAACAAAATAAACTACATAAAAGAAACCCTAGGATATGCTAATCAGCAACCCTAAACCAACGCAAGGTTTGGCTCAAAACTAGGTTAATTTCAAGGTCACCAATGAAATCCTAGAGGTTGGGGCTTCACTATAAACCAAATAATCCAAAGAAACCAACAAGATCTATTGGTGCTAAAGTAACTCTGAAATCAAGGAAGAAGAAGATCCAAGGATTTCACCAGATCGAAGTAAAACAAATTCAGGAAAACACTCCTCTCAAGTTAAACCCACAATAAACAAGAATAAGAACAAAGATCAAGATCCAATTTAAACTCACAAATCAACCCTAGCTTCAGCCATCCACTATGAAGAAGGAAGAAAAGGAAGAGCTTACCTTGATAAAAGAAGGGATCTAACTCTAAGATCCCCAATTAAGCCCAAGAAATCCTCCAAAACCCAGCCTTTAAACTCCCAAGAATAGCAATGGATGAGAGGGTGAGAGAAGGGGAGTGTTAGGGAGAAGAAAAAAAATTAAAAAGGATTTAAAAAAGTCTTAAAAAGCCAATTTTCACGCGTGCGTGGCTTGGTGTGCGGCCTATGCACAACCCACACACATCTAAAACTCCTGAAACACACCCCACAATGCTCGATGAGAGGTACTGAACTAAAAACAAGAAAAATTCAATGAAGACATCGAATTAACAAACAAACAACACCAAAAATGCACCACTCAACACAAGAAAGAAAAATTGAAATACATATTGTCTACTCACTTAATCCGTGACTTCTCTAAATAGAGTTCACCAAGTGCAATGCAGTCTTAAGGTAGTTTGTATCAGTGCCATATGGGACTAGTTATTGTTCACCTTGAGAAAAGAGGTAATATGACTTTAGAACTCTCTTAGTTCAAAGATATTACAAAATCTAGTACAACTTTGTCTGGAGTCTAACCAAACCTGAGGTGAAATCAATGCCCAATCACTTTTCTTCTATGTTTGAGATACCTGATTTTATTTCTGCTTTATCTCTTAGCTTATGCTCTAGATTTGATACTCACAACTTTGGTTTGGCTAAATGGCAACCCGTGAATTTGTACTAGTGCTTTTAAGTTTCTCATAGATTGACAACACTGATTTTAGCACACTATATTACTTAATCGACTCATGCACTTGCATTTCATAGGTGACATTAGTTCCTATCTATGGTCCCACTTAGCTTACCCATGGTAAGTTTGGTGACATCTTTTGCCTCTTTTATCACAACAACAACATGGTAAAACTTTGGTCCAAGACTTCTCATCAACTTCCGAACCACCATAGATTTAGTCAAAGTATCTTTAAGGCATCTCATTTGGTTATTCGACTCCATAACCCTAGAAATATAACTTTGAACCCCGTAAATGTTTTTAATTCGAAGATTCTTATAGGTTGCCTCAGGGCCTGCAACTTTATTCCAATAATTTTAGAGGTTTCTTAAAATTCCCTTTGAAGGGTTTTCCATTCTTCCTGGTTGTACTTGCAACTACAATACAAGAGAAGAAAAACCGATGCAAGGCTTGTTGAAAGAGATGTAAAGCCTTAGCATCCTTCTTTCCATTTTCCTTTAGCCTCAGTTATTTTCTTTCTTTGAAAATCCCTTACCAACTTGTTCTCAAAGATCGTGAGAGTGAAAGAGTGCCTTCATCATGATGCTCCAATGCTTTCCCGTCAAAGTTGGGAAAGATTGTTGAGAAGAGGTATTGTTTAATGCCATCGAGATGAGCTAGGAAGGAGAGCTTTGTTGGATCACAAATTCCTGATACCACTATTGAGGAGTGAAGATGAATTTCTCACAAAAGACACAGCTTACTGAGTCACTTCATTAGTTCATTGATAATAGTACAATAAAAGAGAATCTAGTCAACTCAACAAGACTTTTACAATTTAATACACACATATATAACAAGACTAACAAGACATAATATTCCCTTTATTTAAAAGGACTACTAGACAATCCATTGGTGCAAGACAAATCTCATCATTCATTGGTGGGTATCTCAAAAGTCTTGTCTCTCATTGAGCTTCTTAATTGGTCCACCAAGAAACTTCTCCACTATCCTCTCCTTTCCACCTTGGTAGGCAATCAGTCAATGTTTAATAGGTTCAACAATGATCATACTGTGTCTGTGGTAAAGCATTAATTAAGCAGGTAAGCTTTTACATGACTAGTGGAATTATAACCCCATAAAAACGTCAAATACCAAGCAAGTTTCTAGTGCATGCATGCATGCATAGGTACAAAACTGAAAGTTGATAGTATTGTACCACACCATTTTCTACACTTGTTTTAGAAGAAGACAGGGAGAGAGGTTTAAAAAAAAACCTTATCATTGAACCCAAGGATAGGTATAGTGTCTTGAAGTTCTTTGTAATCTTTTGAAGTTTGCTCACCTTTTTGTGTGGTATAATAGGGGAAAAACTCTCTTGTTTTTAAAACCAGTTTAAAACAAAACCCTCTAAATTATAAAATAAAAAAAATAACTAAAGCACACACACACACACACACACACACACACACACACACTCTCTCTCTCTCTCTCTCTCCCCCATTGGAAACCCCCATCGTCTCTCGCTTTCAAGGACTAAAGGGATACCTCTCACTCTCCTTTTTAAGGACTAGAGGTACACCTCTTGCTCTCCCTTGAAACCTCCATCATCTCTCGCTTTCAAGGATTAGAGGCACACCTCTTGCTCTCATTTTCATGGACTGGAGACACACCATCGAAAACCTCCACCAATGACTTTTGCCTACATTGGAACAATCCTATTCATCTCTTACTTTTCCTTGAAGCCTCAATCATCTCTCGCTCTCCTTTGAAACCTCTATCGTCTCTCCGTTTCAAGGAATGGTGGCACACCAATAGAAGCTCCACCAATAACCTCCGCCTACATCAGAACAGTACTATTTATCCTCAAAGTAGCATAATTGAAAGCCAGGTATGAATCCACATCTCCAAATAACATCTCTATCCCCTTGTGATTAGGGTTACTATTAGGGTTAGGGTTACGGTTTGTTAGGATCCAAAACACTCCTAGGCTTCTTCAACTATAGATGCACCAGTAAGGTCATCTTCGTTATTGGAGGACTTTGATAAAAACTCAAGTGTATGTGCTGATCACGTAATAAAGTGTTAAAAAGTGAGATGTCGGTCCATAGGGAAGAATGAGATAACTAGTATTAACCTTAGATCTGAAAATTAACCTAAACCCAATAGTGATGTGTGTCAACAAAAAAACAAAGCACAGAAACAAAGAATACAAAAAATAGGAGGAAAAATTAGGAGAAGAAATGATATCCAGACATAGCATCCTTTTAGAGTTTTGTAAAGTGCGAGACAAAGGTTGTCTAAACATGCAATCCTATTTGAAACGAGGGTCTCCTAAATCATACTAGACCCCTCTTTCCAGAGTGAAGAGTAACTGAATCGGTGCAGTGCTAATCCAATCACCGCACAATCACATTAACACTCAGTGAAACCTCAATGTGAGTTAACATGAATTTCTTAAATAGGTAATCAACCTTTTGAAGGGAGATAACCCTTAATCTGAATACAAAATAAAGATGCTATTTCTCCTAAAATCTATTCCACATGATTGTAAAGAGCATGGAAATAATCATTAACTCACTCAAGAGGAATGAGAGAGACAAGGTCCTCAAAGTACCCTATTTCTAGGCTTACTCACAACCCCCTCTAATCGTGGCATGCCTATGCTAGGTGGGTATTTCTACTCTTCACAAAGCCACAATAGTGATCAAGCATTACAACGACACAATTGGATTCAAATAGCATGGATTGTAATTGGAAAAACAAGTAAATCGCATAAATCCAGAACTAATGTCAAAAGATAAAAACCTAGATGTCAACTATGCCCAAGCATCTAAGAAATTAGCCATCCATTAAAAGAGAGCAACAATCTAATCTAAATGAAATGAAATACTCAAAGAGAATAATAAAACTCCCTTAAAGCTCGCAATCTCCTTGGATGGATGAAGTTCTTCAAAGATTTTCCAATATCACCACAAAGATCTCTCCAAGAATAGCTCCCTTGAAGCTTTGAACCTTCATCTAATCTCTCCCTCTTTCTCTCTTCCCTCAGACATGATATACAATGAAAGACCACCAAATCACTATCCAAAAGGCGGCCAAAAGACGGACAAAAGGTAGAGAATAAGATGCCCCCCCAAAGCCCTAATTTCTAGCTTTTATAACTCAGAAATCGGGGGTTCTTATGGTCATAAGAGGTCCTTACGGCTTGATGGTTATGGTCATAATAGTGCTCATAACAGTACTAGTAAGCTTCTCGAGTTTTCCGTTATGCCCGTAACAGTGGCCATAATAGTGATTGGCTACATTAAAACACCCTTAATAGCACCAATAAGTCACTCTTAAATCTTTATTTTTCTTCCAGAATTAGCTCAAATCATCTCATACTTGTTTCTCTTAATCTGTATATCTTCATTCTAGTGTGAATATGAAATGGAAGCCAATTAAACACCAAATTCAATCATATATTGAACAAGTACATGCAAAGTACTATAAATAATAGTAATCAAATACATTCATTCAAGCACTTTCAAACTTGAAGACGAGGGTTTTAGAGGCGAAGAATTTGAAGAAGGGTACAATAATTGTGGCTATGGGTTAACATTTGTTATTTTAAAATTTTTAAAAAAAATTAAGATCATTAGCCTAAGGTTTAATAGTGGTACCATGTTGTTGTTTTGTTCGACGTTTTCTTAAAATGTTTTCATGTATTGCAAGCTATCAAAGTGTGTTAAATAATTTGTCTAGTTAATTTTGAATTTTTTTTTAAACAATGTTATTGTACAAAATGAAAAATATGGTGTGGATGAACATGTACATTAGGTACTAGAGCTAGTATTGTTGTTCATTAAATTGATCATTGGGATATATCTTTGAGTGCTTTCAAGAGATCTAGCACAAAGAGGTCTTTGGTCCAAACTCTTAGGTTAGGGATGCAAGTGGGGAGGAATGGGGCAGGGAATGGGATTCCCATCCCCATCCCCACTTTCCCATGAGGTGGGGATTTGATGTGAACACCCGCAAGTGCACAGGTTGTCAAGTAATATCCTGTGTGTGACACAGGGGTCGTATTCCACAGAGCCAAGGAGCTACTATTACTTCTCTTTCGTCTATTTTCTAGCCTAACACTTCAAAAGATGAACAATAATTACAAAAAGAGAAAGAACTAATCCCTCGGTGATTTGGACAAAGGAAGGGGTGAATCAAACAAGGGAAGGGGTGATTTGGACAACCAATCCCCCTAGGGTTGTCATTAGGTCTTGAATTTAGGATGAAATGTTGTGATGGTAGTTGGCCAAGAGATTCCTAAAGTAGGTAATCCCGAATCCCTCAAAAGATTACTCCTAATACCATACAAGTAATGGTTCAGAATCCATTCTGACCAAATCCTGCTATGATTGCATTGAGTGTCGGAAAAATCTCTAATTAGAGTCAAACACACATCTAGGTTCATCCCTAATGGTTGGAGGCGTACCAAATACCCGAATCCGTCGATGTATTGGTAAATGTATCCCTTTCAAGCTATGTCAATCTAATACAATGGTGCATCCCGCGCATCCAAGTACAACCTAGAATTTGAACTAGAGAGTTCTCATGCAATCCAAAACATCAAAGAACATATAGCAAGAACCACAAGCTACAAGATTCCATAAAAGAAATACAACATCCAACAATACATCAACAAGGATGATCATTCAAATTACAAATAGGCAACCCCAGAGTTTATTATGTCCAAACCACAAATAAGTTAGTTCCTCATGAAAGAGGAACACTTATACAACTCCAAGAAACAAATAAACAAGAAAAAAAAGCAAGAACTACTCCCTCAGCTTTAGATCCCCTTGGATGGTGAAGATCTTGAAGGTTTGAAGAGATCTCCCCTCAAATAATGCTTTGATTCCTTGGATCTTCTCCCTATCTACTCCTCCGATGTTTGCCTCCCTCTTGGTCAAGCTTTGTGCAGTAGATCATCAGAAATCACTTGCGAGAAAGGTGGGGTGACGACATAAGAGGCCCAAGAAGAAAGATGCCCTTAAAAGCCCTAAAAACCTCTTTTAAAATCAATCTCAGGTTAGCTTCACAATCTGCTTCAGGGGGATGAAGGAACCCATAAGAGCCTCGGAATTTCTACCAAAAATTCTGTAAAGTGATACAGTAAAATGCAACAAAAACTCCTAAATTTTTCAGCTAGTTTGCTGGCGTCTTCAAGACCGTAAAAAAACTTGTCAATGAAACTCGAGACTTTGCCATTTCCTAACTCCTTCGTGATACAGTGACTGCTACAGTTCTTGAGGCTATAAAACGTCATTTTGGTGTTGTTTTTCTTCTCATTTGTATTGTCGAGCTCACCTGGGCGTCCTTGAGACCTATAACATGAATAAGATCAATTAGACCACAAAAATGACATCAAATCATCAATTTATACATGAATAGTACAACATGAATACGTATAAAATACACACATTTAGGGGTTTATCAGGATTCCATGCCTCAAAATTCCCAGCAGGGAGAAATTCCCACAACTCACTCCCCCACGGGGATCTCCGCGGGGTCGGGGAATCCCCACCCCACTAAATTTTTATCCTATAACATTACACATAACCCTTTTGGTCCACGCAATCAAACACTAATCCCATACAACAATATTGATTACCCTATAATTGCATTGAAGTGCTTTGTGAATCTCTCTATTAAGTTTAATTCTAATCCAGAGAGTTTGACACCACACAACCCTATCTCTAGGCATGCACTAAACTCTATCTCCTATATGTGACATTACATTATCAATTTCTCAATCCTAATCATGTCAATCTAATATGCACTTACTACAATGAATTGTACTTTTAGTGATCACAAAAGTTGTCAACTAAAATAGTAATTTTAGCCATTATTAGGAATAGTATAGCCAATTTTGGAAGAATTCACTTCCCATCACAAATACCTCCGATGCTAATATAATAGTGACCATTTTAGAGAAATGGTCACAATTACTTATAATTTTGTGACCGTTTTACGATACTAAAAAATTTAATATTTGTAATAAAGTGATGTGGCTATAATAACATTATCTACTTATGCCAATTTTGTTGACATAAACAAAAATATACTAAATAGTGATGAATAAACCATCACAATAGCCCATGTTATTGTGATAATATTGTTGACACAGAAAATACAATATGGTGTTGAATAAGTGTTCATAATAGTCCATTTTATTGTAACAACATTGTTGATACAGGAAAAAAAAATTAATAGTGACAAATAAACTATTATAATAGTCCATTTTATTGTAATAACATTGTTGACACTAAAATGATTGAAAATAGTGGCAAACTTTTTGTCAATAGTGTTATTTTTATTACTCACGGAAAAAGTTAATAGTTCAATAATTTAATTTGCACTAGTAGCTATATTGTGTAATAGATTTCGGCATAAATATTAAATATACATGCGACCACAACAATTTCATTACAAAAGACATATTTTAAATGGCAAAATATTGGCACATTAGCAAACTAAATCTTTAATATTATATAAAATTAAAAATCATTCAAATATACAAAATTTTGAATATATGAAATTATAGCAAAATACCTAAACAATATTATAAAATTTATAATAATTCTGAACTATTTTGTCCGACAAATTTATAGATAAAGGACACCATTATGCATTTGATTCAAACAAAGCAAACTAAAAAATAAAATCAGTTAGTTATTTTAGCGTAGTAAGAATTTAATTTAGTGCTAACATCTATAGTAATATGTAGATGGTTAAATTTAAGAATTTATTCAACTAATGAAAAAATATATTTTCCATATTTCCAATTCAAGAAAATCAAGCTTTTAGATTAATTCCCTCCAAAAAATAAACCATATTGTTGAAAAAAAAAAATATATGCAACATCCTAGATAGATAAAATGTTTGAGAAATAATGCAAAATTAGCAATCACCAACTCAACGTTTGATTAATTATTCATATGCTTCATAATCAACTTCAAAGAGTCATAGTACTATTCATTAATTGTTAGCTCTAATCATAAATTCAAATAAAAATATTTGAAGTTCCCACTTGATAGTGCCTTTCAAACTAGCAAATAATTAGAATTAGAACAAATGAGTCGAAAACTTGTTGTAAAACAATATAAACAAAAGTGTTTGTGCCTCTAACATCAACAATCTTAGTAACTAATGCAATGTCAACTAATAGGAATCTAGCAAGTATCATTGCAATATATGAATGCATGGCTTATGAACAACCTATGTGATTTAGGAGAACATTGAGTGATAAAGATCTAGATTGTAGTCAACAAACAGAAAACAACATTGATTGTAGCTTATAAAACTCATAAGGAAGCCAACGATTGATATTCTTTTTATAGATTTATTTTTCATTGATTTGGCATTTCTGTTTTAACTTATCTTTGTATGAGATGTAAGAATATCTTGAGGTAAAAAGACTAACTCATAAACTAATATTGAGAGATGTAACGATTCTAAATCAGGTGAGAAGAAGAAAAAAAGTGAGGTTTAAACCTATTTGATAAACTAAATTAATGAACCAAATCTACTAGAAGACTGCCTAGTGTTCATTATTGAAAAATTACTAAAATAATTCATTTAATTAAAAAAACCATATATACATTTCTACAAACTTGAGTTTTTCTCAAATAAATAATTTTCTTTATTAGATGATAATGAATAAAATAAAGTAGAACAAAAATTTGCCCTTAGTTAACTGATAGTAAAAGCATGTGCAAACTCTTGTTCTTATACATAAAAACTTGGAAGCTAAGCATATATATATATATACATTTGATCAACTTTCAAAGAAGAAGGTGAATGGAACCGGAACAAGTGAAGCAAAAAAGTTAAATACACTATTTACAATACATGACTTTCTCCGGCTTGATCTCTAACATGATTGGGTTTAACAACAATAAACTTCAAAAAGAAAAAAAGAAATGATTGGTAAAAACTAAAAGAAAAATGAATAAATTTTAATTGGCATAAAGTTTCCATCCATCAATCAAACAAAGAAGCCAATTTGTATTTAAATTTATTTTATTGTCAGGGTATTATAGAAAAATGATGAAATAGAAGAATAAAAATTAAAGAAATATAAAAATGAAAAATATTAAATACATAGAGGTGAAAAGGCCCTTGTAGAGCTCCATGTTGCAAAAGAAAGTGCCCTTGTGAAGCTACGAGTGGGTGTCAACAATGATGGTTTGGCCTTGTAGATTGTAATGGTGATCGGAGTTTGATTGACTTCAATAATGGAAGAAACCCTTAGATCCCCGTATTCAGATACTTTTCTTAATTGACGACGACAAATTTAGTGGGCTAGTCGGAAAAAATGATTATCAAAGACAGGAATCCATGAGAGAAAGCAAGAAAGGAATCCATGAGAGAGAACAAAAAGAAGATGGCAAGCCGAAGAGTTGGGCTAGATTAAAAGCATTTTTTATCATGGTATTTGATATATATTAAAATAAAAATATTAATTAAAAATGTTGATTTTATTTTAAAAAATATAGATACTTACCTAGAAACCCAGTGTTACATGATTTTTAAAATTAATAGTTGACATTTTGGTTTTAAACTTTATGTTTATTAGTCTTTCAAAATTAAAAATATAAATTTGATTGCTAATGTAATTGTATTTAAAGTAAAAGTCCATTTATTGTTTTAAATTATATTTGGTTGATGATTGCTACACAAAAAAAAGGTGAAAACTTAGATAAAAACCTCAATGATTTTCGAGAAGTACTTGCATGGTCTTTAAAATAAAATAATTAATGCTCAACACCTTAATTTGTATTCGGTAAATATATTTATTTTAAAAAATATAAATATATTTTTAATGTATTGGAATAAGCATCAATAATAAAATGCATTATAAAAGTAGCTAAAAAGCAATGAATTTATTTTGAAAATTATTTAAGGACAAAAATAAATAAAGCAAGAATCATTCAAACTATTTTCACGAATAAGATGATGATAATTTAGCATTGTGATATTATTTTTACCAAATAAATTTCCGAATTGTTTTTTTCCAAATGACATGAATGCCAGGTTGCAATCCTAGTCATTCTTTTTTATATAAACTTCAAATTTATACCTTAAAAAATCATTAAATTCTTAAAATTTAAAAAAAGGTTATAAAATCATATCTAAAATCTTAAACCCAAATACTACAAAATCATATACCAAAAAATCTAAAAACTTAAACCCTAAATAATAAATCCTAAATTCTAAACCCTAAATGCTAAGCCCTAAACTCTAAACAGTAAATCACAAACTTTAGGGTTTAGGGCTAGAGTTTATGGTTTATCATTTATCTAAATTTAAATTTTAAAAAAAATTTAAAAAAAGAGAAAATAAGGATAATGTGGATGCTAATAATTTGAGATAGTAATAAATGATAATTTTATCTGACAAAATTATATTAAAATTTAATTTAAAAACTTTTTAAAGTTTACATATAATCACTTTAACACATAGTAAATTTTTATTAAATCTATAGGTAAATTTTGAGATTGGGTAGGAAAATAGGACATATTAATATTTAATAAAAATATAATTTTTACAACTAAAAGATTGAATTTTTTTTTACCAAATTGTTGTAAAAAAAAATAGATGTTGAGTGACAGGGTAAAAAAAATATAAAATTATAAAAATATTGTTAATATTTAAAATCCCTCTTTTAAAAAAAATCAATTATTGAAACGTATAAGAAATATTAACAAATTAATTAATGATTAAAAATATCACAAATGAAATATACAAATAGGAAAACATGATTTAATTTAAGTACTTGTGTGAAGGAATCTAAACATTTTTATAAAACTTAATTAAATAATTATTTTGATTATATTTTAATCTAATTATCTCAAGTTTATTGTTCTCATGAAATTAAAGAAATTAAAAATCGTGATATCACACACTTATATTATGAAGTACAGGCCAACTAATGCATAAATATTTGTAGAACAGTCATTTAAATCCCCAGATAATATTTTGTAGAAAATATAAAGTTATTTATAAATTAATGGCTGATTAAATATTTGAGATATTAGAGAAAACAAACTATTTCTACAATATAAGTAGGTTTACATAAAAAGAATAAACAATTTGAAAATATTTAAAAATAAAACCAATTATTCATTAATTACACATACAACTTTGTTGCAGACTTGATATGTTTTTATTTTCAAATTTTTTCACCCTGAATTACAATGACAAAACTTAAATTTTAATTAATTGAATCCATACATTACATTATATAATAATTTAAAAAATTATTAATCCGTTTAGCATAATGATGCGACGGTGTGTTTGATAATCACGTGAGTCTAACACACTAGAATTACAAGTCCTTTTTAAAAATTTATAGATAATTTAAAATTAAAATTAATTTTGTTATAAAATTTAAAATATTTAGGTATAATAATTTTGAAAATTTGAATATTGTTTTTAAGGGCATTGGAATGCTGTAAGTATAGCAAAGTTTTGTTATTTTAAGTAATTTTAAAAATCATAGCATTTTTTCAATTATGAAGCACAGTAAACAGACTAATGTCTCTGTACATAATTAAAAATATTCAAAATTGTGAGTATATGAATAACCAATTATTCTTTTTATGTTAATTTTAAAAATTTTGGGTTTAAAATATTGCTTATAAAAGACATTCTAATTATATTTTATTGTAAATTATCAAAAAATCTATCAAATCCTTTCAATTTCATAAAAAAAAATTTTAGAAAAAATATTTTCTTAATAAAAATGACAAACTCCAGAGCGTAAGGGGTTGTCTAAGTAGATATGGTGGTGCACCAATTATTGTCATTTGATTGATTTTTAGAGATTTATTAAGTTGATCAAATATCACATAAATGGAGAGATTAGAGTTCTGCTACATGCACTCCCGGGAAATTCTCACATTTTCATATCTCTAAGGGAATTCTCAATCATATTTTTTTAAATCTAAATTTATTTAAAAGTACTCATATAACCTTAATCTCGTTTGCTCTTCTAGGCCAAATGCCAAACACCTTGATTGCATTCTCATTGCCTTCACTCAAGCAATCTACAATCCCTCCCTCAGATCGGAGGGAATTAAATCCAAATTATTTAAAAGCTCAAAAAAGAGAATTTGGGGGGTTTAGTTAAAGAAATCATAGAAGGTTGTTAGTGAGGTTCATTGTCAGAATCTGGATTCTATCCCGGATTCGTAAGAACGGATAGGAATTCTAAAGATTCTAACAATATATATATATCATAAAAAATTTTATACATAAAAAAATTACTGCCAAAAAACCTAGATATATAACAAAAAAAAAACTTGTTATCAAACTATAAAAAAAAAAAAAAATACATTATACATAAAAAAAATATAAATAAAAACTCCATAATTTTATAAAACACAACTAAATCACTACTACCATTCACATCTAAGAGCCATTTGGTTCACGGTAATTTAAAAAGATTACCGTATGTTAGTTGGTAATATAAAAATATTACCACGTTGGGCATTGCACCGTTGGTAATCTGAATGGTAATATCATATTACCAACCTGAGAACATTACCAACAAAGGTTATAATCATATTACAACCAAATTTGGTGTCTATCTTGGATTACCAAATATATGGTAATATCATTGCACGGTAATGAACTATTCCTGGTGATAAGAGTTTCCAACCAAATATGTTTATATCAAATTAGCACGATATTCCCAAACATATAACATTTCCATTCATATTACCATGGTAATTTCATTACGTGGTAACATGTCATTACCACGAACCAAACCACCACTAATTGTTAATAAGGCACAACTACCATATTAAATTCAACTCCTTAATTTCATGTTGTGATTATGTTAGATCAATCTATTACATAATAATATTTGTTTCGTAAATATGCCCATCTACATAATTTTTTTAATATTTTTATTAGTTATGTAATTTACAATTGTTTTTTTTCATGGGCACATGATTGTTAACCAGGACCATTGTGCAATAGTTCACTGAAAGGGTGAATTGAAACTTGTCCATGCCTTCGCTAATGCACCCAGGCCATGTTCAAGCCTACTGGACTCGCCAGTTAGTTATGGCAATGGGTAGAGTTGGGGTAAGATACTATAGTACCATTGTCAAACATGTTAGGATTGCCCTCAAATGCTAATGAGAATACTTATATTATACATTATTATTAATAATAAGCATTTATTTTAATGTTCATGTAAATTTTGTGATGACATTTTTAATTAATTTTTGAACATTATACTTCTTGTGTATTAATTTAAATATTCTACTTTTATTAGAAAAAGAGGAGGATACTAGAATATTTTAGTACTTATACATTTAAAGAGTTCATAAATCGAAGAATCTTTAATTAGGGGTTAAAGATTCATAAGGATATGTATGATATATATTTTGACAAAGAATACTCGAAGCTTGTCTCATAAACCTAACAGCCCCCATCCCACTAGGGGTGTAAATGAGCCAAGTTGAGCTGAATATTGATATATGCTCAAGCTAGACTCGTAAATAAAACTCGAACCTCAAAGTTGACTCAAGTCCATTCAAGCATTAATTTTTGTTGCTCATGCTTGGCCTGTGTGTTAATCGAGCTACTCGAGTTCTGCTCGCAAAGCTCTAATTACCAATAACATCCAAATAGCTCGACTCTGCTCAAATCAAAGCTTGCAAATATGAGCTCTTGCTAGAAAGAATGGTGAGGTACAAGGACCTTAAGGTAATGAGTTTTGTCGATGATTAGTAAGGGAGTGGCTGAGGACGGAGCACAGTTGCGGATGAAAGGGATGGCGGGATAGTGGTGCTCGGTTGTGGATGAAGAGGGTGATGGATGATGGTGCTCAACTGCAGATGAAAGGGATAGCGGACGACGGTGCTTCGCTGTGGGTGAAGGGATGGCGGAGGATGATGTGGCTATTAGGATTATACCCTTTAATGCAATAAGGATACTTGTATTAGGGCATTTTATTTGCATTATACATTATTATTATTATTATTATTATTATTATTATTATTATTATTATTATTATTAGGCATTTATTTTGATGTTCAGATAAATCTTGTGATGATATTTTTAATTAGTGTTGAACATCATAGTCTATGTGTATTAAGTTAAACCTTCTACTCTTTGTTAGATAAAGAAGAGGGCACTAGAAGGGTTTGGAACTTATACACTTAAATAGTTCACAAATCGGAGAATCTTTAATTGGCCATTAAAGGTTCATAAAGATTTGTGTGACAAATACTTTGACAAAGAGTGCTAGTCGAACACTATGCAATAGTGGGAGCATATGTCATAAATACATCACTGGGATTGGTGTATTCGAACATGACTCGCAACAATCCAATCACATGAGTTTTACTCTTTTAAAATCAATGATTGAGATTATTGGTTGTGACCATATGAGTAGACCTTAACCTAAGGTATCATAATCACAATGTGCTTGTGTCATCTAGTTTGTTACTAGAGTGGTTAGCCTCAACTATGTCAGGCAAGTAGTAGTTGTGAGTGATCACCAATAAGAAATTCATTCTCTTGGAAGTAAACTAGTTAGTATCATATGCGATTATAAGTATGTGAGATTAGGAGACCTTATCAATGTAATCAAACTAATCATGTGGGACACGAAGGATAGTTTGGTAATCTTACTCTACTATGATTATTTGCATATGATCGAGTTCAGTTAATTTGACAATTATCATGGCATTCACTCGATTGGGATACAACAACGAAGGGTTTATACATACATATGATAATCATAATCAGAAAGGTTCATAATGATCTACTCATTCGTGTTCAATTGGGCTATGACGTGGGGCACGAGCAGGGTAGGTCTCACCCACGTCCTTTGGTATCCTCCCATTGTCAATCAAAACAAACCTAGGGAGTCATGCTTAAAGGATTAAGAATCAGTCTCGTTTTGAGTGTAGGGGTGAAATTGTTAATTTACAATATTACTTAATGGAATCAGAGTGAAATTATAAATTGGTCTAGGGTTTTTGTCTTAAGTTTAAATGTTTATTAAAATTCAAAGGAGTGAAATAATTAATCAAAATTATAAGGACTTAAAAACAAAAATGGTTTTAGTTACATTAGGCCTCATATTTCTAATAGAACTTTAATGATAATATTTATCATGTTTTATGAAGTCTCTATAAATATGACTCCTCTCTGACCCTAGAGTAATCAATTGAATTTTTGGTGAGAAAACCCTAACCTCTCTCTCCCTCTCTAATCCTAGCCGCTATTTGAAGAAGAAGAGGAGACTGTATCTCAATTCCGACATATGATCTAGAGGCATGGGACTTTCTTATGGTGTAAGAAGATCTACGACAATCCGAGGAACAAATTTGACACATCAAAGCAAAAATTTTGGAAGATCTAGAGGTAATTTTCTAAACCTTTCAATCAAATTAAGGTGTTCATTAAAACAATTAGATCATGTCACAATTTTATTCTTGCTCCGCATGCCTCTGATGGTGTCATTTAATTTTGTGATATTTACTAACAGCTACAGGGTTCCTCACAAAAGGGGCTAAGAGGTGGAGATGGGGGTAGTTAGGTTTAGTTTTTTTAACTCATGTATATATAATAGGGTAATATGTAATTTAGGAGAAGATAAGGGTTGATGTATAACAATCGTAAAATTATATATATAATTATTTATATAAAAAGCTCGATTAAGCTCGCGAGCCTATTGAGTTAAGTATTTTGTAGCCAAGCTCAAGATTGAGCTACTCTAATAGTTTTACGATCTGAGCTCAAACTTACACCTCTAATACACATCCCCTTGGCTCGCAAAATTCCAAATTGAATACAAACTTTGTTCAAGCTTTTATCTAGTAGCCCTACTCTCTTACACCCCTAATTCCCACCTCCTTGGCCCCTTTTGTGAGTAACCTTGTAACTACACCATCCCTTTCATCTTCAGCTATACATCATCCTCCACCACTCCTTCATCCACAGCCAAGAACCATTATCCACCATCCTCTTCATCAACAGGCAAGCACCGTCATTCGCCATTCTCTTCATCCACAACCGAGCACTGTTATCCCCCATCCGCTTCATCGACAACAAAACATCATCATCTGCCACACCCTTTATCGCATTCGTGAACTATCCTCCGCTACTCTTTTACGTATCACCGGCAAAACTCCCGATATCAAGGTCCTCACACCTCATCATTCTTTTTGGCAAGAGCTCATATTTGTGAGCTTTGATTTGAACCAAGTCAAGCTATGTGGATGTAATTGGGAATTCAAATTTCATGAACTAGGCTCAAGTAGCTCGATTAATACACAAGCCAAGCTCGAGCAACAAAAAATAAGGCTCGAAGGAGCTCTACTTGAATTTTAAGCTCCGAGTTTTATTTACGAGCCAAGCTTGAGCATGCCAATATTTTGCTTAGCTCAACTCATTTACACCCCTAATCATCACTATCCCAACTAACAAGAGCAACATGTCTAATATTTATTGGGTCAGCTCAGCTACGCTCAGCTACATCCCTAAATTCATCACTACCCCAACCAACAAGAGCAACATGTCTAATATTTGTTGGGTGCCTAATCTCCATCTCATGTTCATTAGCAACTACAAGAAAACAAAGATGAAAATGATTAACATTAGACAAACTAATTCTCCAGATTAAAAATCCTTTGAAAATAGCAAATATTTGATAAATATACTTAATCCCTTTAAATAACTCAATTCTTTTATTTTTGTCATGAGATCGAGTGATCTCTATCCAAACCAACAACCCCTTCTATATGACCATCAATTACTTAAAAATGTCATAATCTAACAGAATCATTGCCAACAAATATATATTATTAAATTTGCCTTATCACTGTTAACATAAGCAAAAGTCCCTAAGCAAGTGTAGAAGTTTTAATAATCAAAACTCACAATGGCCATTATCCAAAAGAAATTAGCAAATTAATAAATGTGCCCAGAAGAAATTAGCTTTCTCAAAAGAACAAAAAATATCATTGATTCCTTGCCATATCAAATGAAAGTATATGAGTTGAAGAACTGCTTAAAAACCTACAAGTGTGGTGGCACTGTAAAGCACAAGAATTTCAATAGAACACTTAATACTTCCTTTGATAAACTAGTAAAGAAATTCAAATGACTTATTTATTCTCAAACAACCATAATTTTATCTTAATAGTTCCAATGTTGATGATATTTGGTAAGCAAGGTTATCCACACTGGCGAAAATGCAATAATTCTAGGAAAAGATCTTTTACTTAGCTATAGTATCCGTAAGAACAAAAAAAAATAATAATAATAATAACTACATCATTTGAAGCAAGTATCAAATGCATATTTGTAGTAGGTTCTTCACAAAATATAGTACTACAAGAATGGGATAAACTTTAAATTCATTGAAAGATGTACTTAACCTGAAAAATGCAAGGTATATAATCTTTTATTTCACTAAAATTTATAGACACAAATACATAAATACACACATATAGATAAATATATATACACGCCTTGTAATACTAAGCAGAATTTTAATTAGTCATTTTTATTAGCTCACATATTATCTTCAGTAAGACTTTTCCAAATCCTGCTAAGGACAGCAAGTGATAATGCACATTTTAGAGCCTCCACCTATTATATTAAAGGTAAAAGAAATTGGTCATCCTCAAGTTAATATAGTAAATAATGCTCCCATGTTACAGCTAAATAACTTCTTCCTAGCAATGTCAATGAATTATCAAGCTTGAACCCTTACTGAAAAGTTAGTAGTTGTAACACTATATTCATACTTTCCAATTCTTTTGGACCATACAGTAAGAATTGCTTGTAAATTGGGTTTAGCAAAGAAGATAGGAATTTAAAAATTGTAACCCTAAAGAAACCATTGCATTAAGGTGACATTTGATTGGATGTAATTTTAAATGTAGTGGATTTCCAGTTAAAATGTAACTAGAAATACTTGGTTTTCAAAATATAGTGCAATCAAATCTTATATTTGGTTGGATGTAACTGGAATTGCTGTATTATAAGATTTTATGTTTGTTTGGAAGGATTTGTAAATCCGGAATTGAAAAACACGTGTATAATTATATGTATATATGTGTATATATATGTGTATATATATGTACATGTATGAATACATATGTAAAAATTCCTATGTATGTTTATACATATATATGTATATATATGTGTATAAGTATATGTATGTGTGTGTATGCATATGTGTATGAGTATGTGTATGTGTACATGTATATATTTCTGTATATGTAATTGTATATGTATATATGGTATGTGTATGTGTATATGTATATATATTTCTATATATGTATGTATATATATGTCTATGTGTATGTATATATGTGCATATTTCTATTCATGTATACACACACACACACACACACACACACATATATATATATATATGTATGTATGTACATGTCTATGTGTATGTGTATATGTATATATTTATGTATATGTATATGTATATATGTATGTATATATTAATATATATGTACATCACCTAAGGAATTTCAACTCTCGGGATTTTGACTTACGCCCAATTTGAATGTAAGTCCACATACATCCATGGGAGTAATTGATTTTAATTTGGTTATTTAAAATCCATCAAACAAAACAAAAGATTTTTGAATGTGGTATTTGAAGTTACATTGTAACTTCAAATACAACAAAACAAACACTACCTAAATGTAAATCTAAAGAAAACCCACTTTTACTATCACAACATGAATTAAACACCCTTACTGTTGGGTTTCAGCTCATTTGTGGGATAGAATAATAAAGTTAGGCTTCAGCACAACACTTAAATGAAAAGGCAAAAACACAATGTTAACAATGGAAACTTTGAAAGGCAAAATGGAAAACTCACTCATGTGAAGTAAAGAAAGAGAAAAAGGTAAAGGGGATGCATATTGTAGTTTGAAAGTAAGCTAAGAGTAGGGATGACGCTAAAGTGGAGCAGGGACCGGGCGGCTCTGCCCCACCCCCGTCCTGCCCACCGCATATGTTGCCTGCTCTCTGCCTTACCCCGCTGCGTTTTTTGAACTTTTAAATACCATAACTAGCCTACGGATTTTTACACTCGCCCAACCCCACCCAAAGCCCCACCTTTACAAGAATTGAGATTAAAAAAATATAAGAATTTCCACTATTTTTAGGTCATTTACATCAATAATTACAAAATATATAATACCACATCAAATAACAGTTCGTACAATTTATATAACAACACAACAAGACCATTCACCTCAAATTGTAAGAAAATATTAGAACAATTAAGTCATTTAAAAATATTAAAAACATAGTCTAAGACTCCAAGTCCAACATCCCATTACTTCTAAAAAAAATACCAAAAACATATCCATACAAAAGCAACCTTTGTTCAAAGTTCAAAGATGCTTACTATATAATAATAGTACATAGTCTAACATTACATTACATGTTAATAAAAGAAATTAAGTCAAATAAAAACATAACATTACTAATGAAAACTGAAGAACATAACCATACAAAATCAAGTAAGCAACTTGTTTTTAAGTTCACACATATCAACTTTTTAGAGTAATTAAGCTAAATGAAAACATAGTCCAACTTCCATTACTTATGAAACAACGTTAAATATGAAATATCTTGAGCTTGTCTCCCTTTATCAATCCTATAAAAAAGTAAACAAAAAAGAGAAAATATCTTAATAAAAATTCTATAAAGATATATAAATATGAAAAAATAATATACTTATGTACACCATAATTTACCAAGTCAAAAGCCATGAAATTGATGTCATCTTCCTCCATATAAGTTGAACTAGTTTCCGGTAAATTTGTATTTGGAAATAGTAAAAAAAGCAAGATAAAAATCAAATTTGTAATAAAAGGTGAGATAAAAAAATAATAATGAAGTTACCATTTAATTGATTCACCAACAAATTTTGGGCACAAGTTAAAGCTTCTACCATAGTTGGATGAAGTCTACTATGAGATGCACTCAACAATCTACTGCTTGAACTAAATGTAGTTCTGAAACCACTGTTGAGACAGGGATAGCATATAAATCTTTGGCAATCCTTTGCATAATTGAGCGGATAACTGCTGAAAGCATCTAAGTAGTAAGCCCACCCAGTGAATATTGCTTATTCCGGTGTTTATCAGTGGTGGTATACAATCGGATTACGCACGAATGAAGATCTTTATAATATTTGACACCGGCAGTCTTCCACCATTGCAATATACCAAAATTCTTAGATGTTGGTAAAACATCTTCTTCCAAATAAAAATCAAATTCTGACTTCTTTTGAGTACTTTTACTTTTTCTCCTACTAAGAAATTCATCATATTCATCTGCAACAATTTTTTTATGAGCGAATGTAGACGATGACAGGATGTTTTTTCCAACTCCAAATTCTGAATATTTTGTTTGATGTTCAGATAGATAGTTACAACAAATATAATCAATTCGATCAAGTTCAACATCACAAACATCTCGATATATTTTAGAAAAGTGATATTCCAACATGCATTTCTTGTAATTTGGATCAAACACCGTAGCTATCCCCATGAAGCCATGAATTGTACTCCAATAATTATCAAAATTTTCTAACATCCTTGTAGCCATCAATGCAACAACCGCATTGGAATCATAAAGCCATTTAGTTAACGCAAATTTGATCTCATAAATCTTTGGAAAATAAATATTTGCCATTGGATACTTTGTTCTTGAAAACATCTCAGTTGCTTCATAAAAGAGTTGCAATTTTTCAGCAATTATCCTTGCCATATCCCAGTCTGCCTGTGTTGGTGGAATTTTGCACATTGACTCTCTTTGTCTTACATGGCTAAACACATCTCTATAGGCGAGGGATGTATCAATTATTAAATATGTTGAATTCCACCTTGTTTTACAATCAATACACAATTTGTTTTTGAAGTTGGGACACGTAATTGTCGAGCACACTCTTCAAACTTCTCTATTCATTTTAGAGTAGCTGTCCAAAAAAGAACACTTTCATGAATCCTATCAACACCATCTCCAATCACATCTAAACCATCCTTGACAATCAAGTTCAAAATATGCGCACAACAACGCATATGGAAAAATTCACCACAAAGTAAAAGTGATCTTGGCTGAAGCCAATCAAGTAATGGATTGACAACACTATCGTTGACAGAACAATTATCTAAAGTGATTGTAGATAATTTTCCATCAATTCGCCAATCTAATAGTGTCTTCATTAACTCCTCGCCAATTAATTATTTTGTGTGTGGGGGCAAGGACATAACAAAACCTAAACATATATTAAACCAATATTCATATAAATAACTTAAAATAATTAAAGGCATGAAAAAAAATATAAAACAAAATTTTAAATTATAACATAGAAATTATCAATAAATTATAAATAAAAGCATACCTTAGGATCCGTTTTTGTAAAGCCCAAGAGTCATCAATGAAGTGTGCGATAAGGGTCATATATCCTTTCGATTGGTGATCAGTTGTCCGCATACACTTGTAATTGCAACTCTACTATCATTCATTTCAATCATTCTCATTGTTTTCAACTTCTCTTCTTTGTACATTTTAAGGATATCATTCCTTATTGTGTTCCGACAAGGAATATTAACTAATGGTTGGAGAAGAGAGGTATCTCCTAAAGCAGTCATGATCAACCATTGATAAAGGGTATTCATGCATGATTATCATTCGAGCAAGCTCATTCCTTGCCAAAGCTTGGTTAAATGCATAATTGGTAAGTGTTGTCGTTCCATCTACCTTGTTTTGCTTTGGTAATAGAAGTTGCTATTTAAGGTCTTTGTGTGTCCGTTTGGGACATCTTCTAAGGTGATCATGCAAATGAGTGATTCCATTTTTAGACTTCCCACCAAGCACTCTTTTGCAATAATTACATATTGCTTTCAACTCCCCACGAATTTCTTGTTTTGTGAAGTGTTCCCACACTGCCGATTTTAAACTTTTGGGATTGTAAGTGGTATCATTATCACAATTCATTGAATATGTTGGACAAATTGGAGTAGCATTTGAAATTGGAGTTGAGGTAGAAACCCCATAGTTTCCATCAACCAATGATGGAGTAGGAGTTGATCTTGCATCCTCATCTTGAAATATAGGTGATGATGATTTATGTTCATTTTCCACGGGATTGCCCACATGTTGGCTATCCATTACAAATTTGATTTACAAAAAAACCTGAACAAAAATAAATTAATGTGGCAAATTATATTAAATCTCAAAAACAATTGAAAACCAATCAAACTATAATTCAAACTAGAACAAAGAAAGTATCATAGCTTAAATAATACAACAAAACTCATGTCTAACTTTAATTAATTAACTTATAAATGTTTATTGAATGCTATGGACATTAAAATAAAGCATCATAAAACATGACTTTTTAAATGATAATCTTTTAGTGAGAGAGATTAGTGAGATAATGATAAACTTTTATTGCCAACAGCTAGCTAATCCACTCACCACTGAACAACAAAATCAACTGTCCCTGAGATTGTAACTTGGCAGGACGAAATATGTGGCTTTCACATATTTAGATATATAAGTCTATTACTAATGTTTTCATCCTCTTTGACATTTCATCCGAGATTCAAATCATAGAAGCTTGAGGTTTGATGATATTTGATCTCTAATTTGCCCTTGGCCAATACATCCACTACCATAATTTTTGTCAATAATAATGCTCAGACCTTTATTAATTCCGGTGTCCACTTGAAACCATTCAAAATCTTCTTCTTACTTATGTAAATGTATGTCTTGAAAAACACTCAATTAGTAGCATTTCTACTCTACTCAAACAAGGGATTCTATCCACACTAGCTACACCATTAAAAAATAAAAGTAAGAGAGGACACATTGAATGAAAAACTCACTGATTCTCGACTATATTTTCGATGGGCGATGGTCAAGAATGAGGAGGAGGTGGTGTAACCGGCGATGGCAGTGAAGAAGTTGATGGGTTCCGGCGATGGGGTGGTGGAGATGATGAAGAGGGTGGCATTCTGGTGAAGAAGTTCATTGGTTCCGGGCCTTCCAGTGATGAGGTGGTGGAGATGATGAAGAGGATGGATGATGGATCTCAGGCTCTCAGCTCAGCCATTAGGGTTGGGTCAATGACTCCATGCAAGAAGATTAGAAGAATGAGATTAGTAAATTATAATTGAGGAAATGTTTTTATAAAACCCCTTTTAATGTACACTATTTATTAATTAGTCAAAGTATTAGCAATATTAGCAAATTATATTTTGAAGTAATGTATTTTTGTAATTAAACCATTAATACATATGTTTAATCAAAATACATAACTATCATAATTAAGTGAATATAATCTTATTTACTTTGATTTATAAAGTGAGAAAATTTAAAATTATATGTATATATTAATATATAGGGGTAAATATGCAAATTTTTAGCGTGGTAGGGTGGGGTGGGGCAAGGTATAACCAGACCTGACTCCCAATTTTCAACAAAAAAAATTGCCCCGTTCGGGGTGGATCAGGTTGGAACCCACGGGTCTGTTCCTTTTTTGCCATCCCTAGGTGAGAGTGTGAGAGTGAAGAGACAAGAAAGAGAAAGAAGAGAACCCAAGAAAGGGATAGGAGAAAGTGGGTTGTAAGATGATCTGCTGGTGACGTCAAACCAGATCTACCTCCAATTTGTGGAAGAGAATTCTTACAAGTTGCCCTACAAATCTATCAGTTTGATCCTTCCTTGATCTCTTCATTGGTGTTTGTTGTGATGCTCATTGTTGTGAGATCTAAATTTTCTTTTGAAGTTGTCTCTTGTGCATCAATCTTATGTTGATGATACTCACCTTTATGTGAACCTCTAGCTTGTATCTGGAGAAGTGTGGATTGCAATCCCATTGTTGATATAGTAAAAAGGTTTAAGTGCATGTAAGGAGTCCCGTGGTTTTTCTCTATATGTTTGAAGGGTTTTTCATGATAAAATTGGTGATTTTGTGTCGTTGTTTGCATTTGTCAGGTTTTATAGTTTATTATCTTATTCTAGAGCATAAAGAGGGGTTGCATTAGCATTTGCAAGAGTTATATTCGACCTAGGGAGGTCGTACTTGCATAAAAACTGCATAACATCCCCAAAAATCCATATGGGCTCTTAGTGGCCAGCACAGAGGTCACACAAGATTGGCAGAGAGACATGCGGGCAATGTACGTTCACATAGAGGCCGCACAAAGTCGGTACAAAGGTGTGCAGGCAGTGTGCACCCACATACGAACTACATGCATAAACAATTATAATGCTACAGTACTTGCATTGGTGTGAATAGCAACATTCGCTGAGTTTTTTTTCCCAACTTTTACAGTGCCAGAAACATAACAATTACAAATAGAAATAAGGGCATGCAATCAAGCAAGATAGATAAATGGAAATGAGAAGGGATTGAGATGATATATTTTAAGTAGTTGATTGGAAAGCATTGGTAACCAATTCCCCAAACATTATAATAAATTATATTTTGATGATGATTTTTTTTAATCAAGTAAATAATAATAATAATAATAATTTTTTATCAAGTAAAAGGATAATAATTTTGTTTTAAAAACATTATCAAAATTTTTTTTTATCTAGCATAAGGGAACTCCTTGTAACACAATATTAATTCTGCTTTCCTATCAAATTATTATAATTTCACAAGAAATAATATAGAACATTAAATTAAGGACCTGTTTGGATAGCCAGATATTATGTTATAATCCGTACAATATAGCATAATTTAACATTTTTTTAGAATTATGCCATATTGGTTGTTTGGGTACATATTTTAGAGTATAAAATTATGGCATAATATAGGTATTATGGCATAAAAAAATATTCCACTAAGAGTGGAATATTTTCTCATATAAAAAATCTCTTTTTCTTTCCATCCAGCCACCAGCCATGGGCCTACCGACGGTCCGGCCAGCCTCCGGTGACCGGCCGACGGTCCGGCCGACCTCCGGCGATCGGCCACAGGTGGTCCGGCCAGTCTCCAGTGACCGGCCCCCGGTCCAGCTGATCTCCGGTGACACACCGGCTGTCCACTGGTGGTCCGGCCGACCTCCAGAGACTGGCCACCGGTGGTCCGGCAGGCCTTAGGTGATCGACTGCCGATCCTGCAGACCTCCGGTGGCAAGCAAGCTGTCCACCGGTGGTCCTGCCGATCTCCGGCGGTTCGGCCGCTTACCGACTGACCTCTGACGACCGACCACCGGTGGTTCGGCCGACCTCCGGTGACTGGCCATTGATCCACCGGCGGTCCATTTGTCGATCGCCAAGTCTTTGTAATTTTTTTTTATCTTGTTACCCAAACACTTATTCTGTAAGAATAAAATATGCCACAATTTCTGTAAGAATCACTTGCACTTTCCTACATAATAAAATTATGCCATATTTTTTTAATTTTGCAACCAAACAAAAAATATTGATAATATTTAAAACAGGAAAACTAAAAATTAGAAATTAGAAAAATATATATTTGAATTGACATGTATAATAAGAAATGAAAACAAATCAATTATTGATTAAAAAAATTATAAACAGATGTCCAAAAATGAAAACATGATTTAATTTAAATATTTGCTTACATATCAAGAAATTAGAGAAATTCATATCCAAGAAAAAAAAATTAGAGAAATTAAAACTCATGCTATCACAGACTTATATCATGAATTACAAGACCAACTTATCCATAAATATTTGAAAAAGGTAATTTGAACCGCAACTATTATTTCGTAAAATTATTTATAAATTAATTGCAAACTAAATATTTGAGATGTTAGAGAAAACCAATTATTGTTATAATATAAGTAAGTTTATATATAGACAATAAAAATTTGGAATAAAATTTAAAAATAAAACTAATTATTTGTTAATTAAATAGATTGTTTTTGTCACATGCTTATTCTTAATTCATATCTTGAATAATGTTTTCAGAAGTATTAGAATATTGTTTGCATAAAGAAGTTTTGTTATTTATAAGTAATTTTAACTTTTTTATGTGAAATTAGAAAATTTAAATTCATCTTAACAAACTAAAATATTTGCACATGATTCTAAAAAAAATTCGAAATTATAAATATAAAAAATTATTCTTGTTAAGATAATTTTAAAGATCATGTGTTAAGCGATTACTTAGCAAAGAAATTCTCATAGAAAATAAATTAATTTAAAAAAATATAAAAATTATAAATACAGATATATAAGAGTATTTAAACTGATCTTTATAAAAATTTTGGGTCCAAAGCAGAAAACTTACTGTTAAGATAGTTTGATTTGTATAACTTAAATTAAATTTGGTTTGGATAATATAAATTAAAATAAATATTTTAATTTTTGATTTTTTTTCAAATTTTGATTTTTTTGTTTATATTAATAATTTGATTAAATTTATTAATATTTTTGTTCGTTATCTATAGGTGTTCAACTAATCTTGCACAATTAGATACCAATCTATAAACCACACTACTGAAAAGCCTATGGCTAAATATTGTGACTTGAACAAGTGATTGGATTGTGACTTGAACAAGTGATTTCTAAATTCTAACTTATATGTGTGGAGAAAAAAACCACACTACTGAAAAGCCTATGGCTACGAAAATCTGACTAAAGAACTACAAGAGAAACTTAGAACTTTTTCTATCAACTAAAATCTTCTTATTTTAATATTTACATAAACTACATTATTGGATATTATTGGATTTAATTAAAACTTATAATAAGGGATGGCAATGGGGCGGGGTGGGAGGGCGGGGCGAGGGCCTCTACCATGCCCAACCTACCTAAAAGTATAGTCCGCCTGCCCCTGACCCGCCCCCACCCAGCCCGTTTTTTTCTTCATGCCCCGCCCCCGCCCAACCCCATTTTTTTCCCCCATAAACTACCCCGCCCGTCCTGCCCCACATTTAAGATTGCAATGTAGTGTTCTTTTTTGTTATCTATATTTCTAAAAGTGAAAACAAACTGAACTGAAAGAGCTAATGTAAGTAGCATCAAGAAAACCACACAAACTTGTGCAAATAATGAAGAACTGCAATTATTTTTCCCTTTAAAAAATTTAAATAATATTAAACTAAATAATAAAAAAATGACTATGGCATTACAACAAGTCATAGCTGAAAAAACTATGCGATTATATCAAGTTAAAGACCCAAACAACAAGTGTTATCCTTCATATGGTAACCAGGTGAGACAGACCACTGACCCAGTGCCCATTCTTCAATATGCTTTTTCTAAATCATTGAGAAAGCTCCTCAATGGCAAATAATACCCCAAACCAACAAAACATTCTCAAAAATGCATGCCAACAGTAGAAAACTAAACAAAGAAACATATATATATATATATATAAACAAAGAGGAATAAAAGCTTATTCATCCCAATTAAAAATATTAACTTAAAGGTGAATTAAGTTAGAGAAAACTCAATCATGAGAAAATAAAAAAAATTAAAATAATAAAAAAAAACAGTAAAGTGACATTTTGCATAAAACACATCAAAGCATCAAGTTGAAGTTCATCACAAGGAGCCCAACAAACTATGCCAACAACAATCCTAAGCACCCAAAAATCACCAAATGATTGAAAACTAGTAAACTACCATGATATATGTTAGCTCTTGCACAACACATTTGAACTCAATGCAATAGGTAAATCATCATAAACAGTCAAGCAAACAAATTAGGATCACAAGGTAAACAAACATAAAAAAAGCTCAGTTTCTTCAGTGAAGCCACAACTGAAAAACATCAAACAAAGATCATATAATTGTTTAGAATCCTCTTATACAATGAAGCTCCAAGGGCCAAGTCTTCAAGTCTCCAACGTTCTCCTTTAAATGTGAATGCTCAACTCTAATGATCAATCCTATGAGAACATCATCAAAAGAAATAATGTTAAAAAATACTATAAGAATTTTATGATGGCTAAATATAAGATAAATAAATTATAATACACCATACCAAATAAAGAATAATGGAATCAATATCATCTTCCTCTTCACAACTTGAAGCAATATTTAATGAAATTGAACTGGGATCTAAGTAATAATAAAAAAAAGCTAAGCTATTGATCAAGTTTACAATCAAAAGTTAAAATTATTAAATTTACCTTATCATTGATTTGATAACCAATTTTGGGCACAAGTCATTGCTTCCACCAAGGTTGGATGAAATCTACTCCGATATGGACTCAACAACCGACCACCGGTACTAAATGCGGACTTTGAAGCCATTGTAGACACAGGTATTGCAAATATATCTTTAACTATTTTTTGCACTATGGGATACTTTATACCAGCCGTCTTCCACCATTGTAATATGTCAAAATCAGAAGATCTCGGGATAACATCTTGTTCCAAATATAAGTCAAACTCCGGCCTCCCATGTGTAATTTTACTCTTCTTCTTCATGACAAATTCTTCATATCCATCATGGACACTTTTTTCTGAACCAAAGTGGATGCAATGTTTTTCTCAACTCCAAGTTCTGAAAACTTGTTTTCATACTCAACAATAAGTTTGTGGCAAATCTTGTCGATTTTGTCTATTTCCATATCACAATCATCTCCATATATATTGGTAAAATTGATATTCCAACATACATTTCTTGTACCTTAGATCAAATATTGTGGCTATCCCCATTAATGCAATAGTCACATTAGAATCAGACAACCATTCGGACAAAGCCAATTTGATCTCACAAATCTTCGGGAAATAAGTATTTGCAATTGGGTATTTATAACCAAAAAATATCTCAGTTACCTCATAAAATAATCGTAGCTTTCTGACAAGTAATTTTTCCATTTCCCAATCTTCCTCTGTTGGGAAAATTTTGCACAATAGATCTCTTAACTTCGCATGGGTAAAAACATCTTTGTAGAATAAATCTATCTCAATCATCAAGTATGTCGAGTTCCATCTTGTTTTGCAATCAAGGCACAACTTTTTCATAGTTGGAATACGCAATTGTCGAGCAAACTCTTTAAACTTGCCATTCGTTTTGGAGTAGCTGTTCAAAACTGAACACTTTCATGAATTCTATCAATACCATCACCAATAACATTCAACCCATCCTTCATAATCAAATTTAATATATGCGCACAACAACCCGAATGGAAAAAAACTACCTCCAAGAATGAGTGAATCTGGATGAAGTCTATCAAGCAAAAGGTTCACAACTCCATCATTGACTGAACAATTATCCAAAGTAATAGTGGATAATCTTTTGTCAAGCCCCCAATCCAAAAGCAATTGTCATCAACTCATTTGCAATGACTTCTTTTGTGTGTGGTGCAGGAACATAACAATACCTACATATACATATCACCAAATAACAATTTATAAGAATAAAAGTGTTGGACAATAATACAGTATATATATACATAACTATACCTCAAGATATGTTTTTACAAAGTCCAAGAACTATCAATGAAGTGAGCACTGAGAGCCATGTACCCTTTCTTTTGGTAATCCGTTGTCCACATATCAGTTGTAATTGCAATTCTACTATCATTCATCTCTATCATATTCATTGTTTTCAACTTATGCTCCTTGTAAATTTTGAGGATATCATTTTTTATTGTGTTTGGTCTAGGAACATTAAACAATGGTTGGAGAAGAGATGAATACTTCCTAAAACCCACATGATCAACCATGGATAAATGATGTTCATTAAGTATTATCATTTGAGCAAGCTCTTTCCTTACCAAGGCTGTCAAAGGCATAATTGGCAAGCTTTGTTCCATCTTTTTTAGTTTGCTTTACCAATAGAAGTTGTTGTTTAAGATCTTTGTGTTCTAGCTTTGGACATCTCTTCACATGGCATGCAAATGAGTGGTTCCATTCTTTGATTTTCCACCAAGCATCCTTTTGAAATAATTGCATATTGCTTTCCATTCCCTATTAATTTGTTGTCTTATGAAATGTTACCACACAACCGATTTCGTTTTTTTGGGATTATACATGGAAATATCATCCACTGAAGGTGTTGAAATTGGAGTTTGATTATCACATGAAATTGGAGTTGTAGATGCACTAGGCACATCCATTGATAAAGAAGTGAAAGTTGATATTTCATTGATCTTTTTAATTGGTGTTGAAGATTGAGTTTCACATTCCATGACAAATAGTTCTATGAAACAAACACTAGGTTTGTCATGAAAGTGAAACCAATATCAAATCATGTTTGTCATGAAAGTAAAAACCAAAATGAAAGCAAAGAAAATAGTAAAAGAAAGCAAAGAGCCACATTCTAAATGCATCAAATCCAAAAAAACATAGAATATTTCTAAATCCATCTAATCTTTCTTCTAATTGAGCATCTCACAATTCATTTCACCAAATAAATCCATCTTTCTAACATTCTAACAAGCAAATTAAATTTCCGTCTGATAGTTAGCATAAAAATTTTCTCAAGATGATCAAAATCAAATTTTTTAGACACAATAGTCCTAAACAACAACAATTTATCAGATCTAAAAAATATTCATCAGAACATGTTGCCAGTGAGCAGATCAGATCAAAGGTCAGGGCATAAGATTGAATAGATACCTGAAAGTGGCAGAGCTTGGAACGGTGACAGTCTGGAAGTGGCAAAGCTTGGAACGGTGACGGTCCTCTTGCCGATCTATTGCTGATGGAGGTGTTGAGGAGATTTGCTAAATCAATGGAGGTGCTGAGGAGATCTGGCCAGGAATCATTACTAACCAAGGGATCGATGGCTAAGGGCATAGGGCGCTGCTGATGAAAGTGTTGAGGAGATCTACTTATGCAATGATGGCCCTCCAAGCTCATCTGCCAAGATCTACTTCGGCACTCGATTCTTTGCCCAGCTCGGCACACGAGTCCACCTTGTCCACTATTGCAACAAAGAAACAAAAGTTTTGCTTTTGTTTTTCTTTAAGGATTTTTTTTTCAATTTTTTAAATTTTAAAGAAAATTTGCATTAACCACTTAATGGTTTACCCCCTGTAATATATGATATTTATTAATCAATTGAATTATTAGCGGGGAGGGACGGGGCAAGGAAAAGCCAAACTCGCCCCGCCCCGATTTTCAAAAAAAAAAACTCCACCCCATTCGGGGTGGAACGGGGTTGAAACCGTGGGGTAGTTCGGTTTTTGCCATCCCTATTGATAATCATGATATGCATTAGTCACTATGCTAAAAAAACTTTTGAGGTGTTTGTTTTCAAAGCCTTTAAAGGGGTTATAACCGGCTTAATAGGGGCTTAATAGGTTTAGAGATAGTTTTTTCACCAGTTTTTAAACACCCTCGTATAAAGTCAACTCTAAGGTTTAGAGTCAATTTATAGCAACCATTGAGGTAAGTTTTAACTACATAAGTGGGTTTTTAGCAACAAATTTAGAAGTGGTTATAACTGTCTCTACATTAATAATGTTTAAATGCCACTCATACTTTAGAGACGGCTACATTAACAATATTTAAACCCTACTCATACTTTAAGAGGCAATTATAACCGCCTCTATATTAGTAATATTGTTATAATTGCCTCTAAAATTAATAATTTTTAAAACATGTTCTCACATTTAGAGTTAACTTGATTTAATTTAATATATTAGTTTACCAGCTTGAACACAACCTTTTGAGCTGCAAAAAAAATTAACTCTAAATGTGATTAAAGTCAACAATGTATTTAACTTAAATACAATAAAAAAATTAACATTGTCAAATAATGAACTACAATTGTAATTAAAGTCAACAAAAGAACCATTAAATGTTGAAACATGAAATCTTAACATGCATAGTCTTAAATATTTTCCCCCCTAAAAGTGAGAATAATAGTGAATATACTCATGACAAACATTTATATATTTAAATAACTATTAGATGCTCAAATATGAAATTTTCAACATCCATAGTCTTAAAAATAATCTCTCAACGACCTTGGAAACTGCTTTTCATCATATCTAGTCTATCTAGTCTATCTAGATACACTTTCATCATGCACAACGCAACTAGTTTAGATATGATTCATGACCAACCTTTATAAAAAGCTCTCAGTTTAGACAAAGCTAGTGCTAAGAACTCAGCTCTTTATTTTCCAAAAGATATTTGAAGGGAAAAGGAATCTATATTTAGTGTAAAAACTCTATTTTATAGTAATTTAGATTTGTGGTCTGGCAATTGTTCTTCAATAATTAAAACTTATAAAAAGGTTCAAAAACATAGATCATAAAATGATCTCTTCAAAGGGCATGAAAGCATAAGCCACTAGAAACATAATGGGCAGAGAGCCTCAAAGATTAATATTACCTTCACTCTAACCCCATTCATAAGTATGTCATCCTAACACAATGGTACACATGAGTTCAATTTCAAATTTGTTATTTACTTTCTTTAAAAAAATTCAGCATGGCAAGCTTCATTCCCGAGCATGATACCAAGCTTAGAAAAATATTGGTTGACTAAGCTACAGAAGAAAGCAAACAACATTAACAAAATTTCCATTAAACTTGCAATCCTGAAAATTACTTTCTATAAATTCTGGCTTAGGCTTCCTCCAAAATCAAATAGTTCACACACTGAAAATCATTAATTAATAAAATTAAGCAAAGATAAGAAGAGAATATTTTTGTTTCTTTTTGAGTGAAACTTACAATTTAATGACACAAAGTTTTGGTTGGAACAAGTGACCATAACCCAACTGCAAGGATCAATAGATTTCCATTGCAGTTATTAATCCTTTGGCCACATAAATATTAATTCTATATTTGTTTTTATTGGCATTCTTATCATAAGAAACAAATGTAAGTGTTTAGGGCTGGAAGCCTAAGTTGGCATTATATGACAAGTAAGGAGATGACATGGCACAAGCAATGGTGACTTGGCAAACAAAATAACTTGGCAAAACAAAGTGAGAGGATGATGAAATGGCAAAAGCACTTGATGATGTGGCAAGAAGTGGAGATGAAGACATGAAGGCTAAAAGATAATGTTAGGAGCTTATGTTTGGAGAATTTCTCTCAAAAAATCACATGGAGAAAATTTATTAGGAAGACTATCTTTGGAAAGAGCATCAAGGTGAAAGAATCTCTCTTGAACAACAAGTTTATTCTTAGATATGATTTAATATATCTTTGGTGAGATTCAAGATGATAAAATCTATCTTTGGTAAACTCTTTTCTCATGAGAGGTTTATTTCTAAAAAAGATGAATGATCTATTGTTGGCAAGTATAAAGATCATCAGTTGAAGACAAAGATTGCATAGAAGCATAGTTTGGTGTGAAGCTATTTGAAGACACAGACTAAGAAAGGAAAGGGCAAGTCAACATGATTCTCAAGAACATAATTAGCAAAACAATTTGAAGAAAAGATACAAAGCTAATTATGGACTGAATTATTTGAAGACATAATATATTCAAGGACTCAATACATCTATGGCGAGATTTGATAGAAGATTGAAGACCCAAGCATATATGGATAAATAAGATCATGCTTGGAAGATATTGAAGAGCTAAACTTGGATGAGAGAAGATCAAGTTAAGTAACAATATATTTAAGACCAAACTTGAATGAATAAAGATGAAGTTTGAATATTTTGTGAAGACCAAACTTGGGACCAAGTTTGGAAAGAAGATCGGGAGATCTTTGGAGACCATCTTTGGTGAGATGGATTCACACCTAGGTGGGTGTGACCCTCGAGAGAGGGACCTGCTGGTATGACGTAAGGAAGAAGGATAGTTGATGGTGGTAGGAGCTCGGGAGGAGGGGACTGTGTCAACGCAAACTTAAGTAACCAAGAGGGTTAGAGGTGTCACAGGTCATGTTGCAATTGGAGCTAGAACTCAGTCAAGATCAGAAGATGAGCCACGTTGCAAGCTCGGTTGCAACTGGAGTTGCAATGTCTAATTTTGGAATGTGTCCAAGTCAAGAAGCCATAGAGAGTCTAAAAGAGAAAGCTTTGTGGGGACGTAGGGACATCCATATAAAATACTTTGCTTTGAGATTTAGGATGAGCCACGAGTGAGAGACCCTAATGTGTGGGTTGAGGAGAGTGGGTATCGGACAATCTAGAAAAGGTTATTCTTTGTTGTGAGAGAGAGTGCGAGTGTTATAACTCTTCTTTCTTTTCCTTTATTAGTGGATTGTTTTCTCCGGGCTCGATCCCCAGACATAGGCAAGGTTGTGTCAAACTGGGTAACTATTTTGTGTGTCTCCTTTCTCTTGCATGATTAATTGTGTGCAAGTACATTACTTGTGAGGTTGAGATAAAAATTATCACACATCTACCGCTCTGGAACTAACAGTAATCATATTTGTGGAAGATACATGTTTGGATTAGTTATCTGATAAATGCACAAGAAAACTATTGAAATATTCCATGCAACTATTTCTACATGTTTTAGCAAAATATGATAAATGCTAATGTCATAAATGGAAACTGCTGGTAATATGTTAATTGCAATCGTGAACAATTTAATGAACCTAATTGCATGCATATTGGGTTGTTTGGTTATCTGTAAGTGAATTTACATGTAAGTGAAATCACAGTGTAAGTAGAACTATTGTATTTTGACTTACATCACAGCTGTTTGGTTTACTGTAATTTGAAATGTTGTATATGTTTTTCTCTTTGTTTGGTTTGATGTAAATTGAGGGGTATAATTACCATGTAAGTGAAATGGTAAGATCATCCCTATCATATATTGTTAACACTAGTTATTTAATATTATTTATAAAAGTTTTTAATTATATACTATGAATCAATTTTATCCATAAAAAAATATTAATTATTTTAACTCTCATTAATTAAGATTAAAATTAATTTTAAAATTTTTATTCTGCAGTTTATTAAATTAAAAAAATAATAATAATAAAATTCAATGGTTTCACTATCCCAACCCTAAATCCGGTGACTCATCACCAAATTCCTTGACAACAGCGTCCCTTTTCCTCTCTTTGATGAGTAAACCAGCTATGTCACGAAGCCAGCAAGCCTCCCCATCTTCGGATTCACCTCTAGCTCCGTCCCTAGCACCCGATCTCCTCCAAATACTCCTTCACAAATGGCTCCACCATCACACTTGGCTTCTCCGTCACCACCACCCTCCTCCACCCACAAGCCCTAAATGGCTTCCACAAATCCACCCTCACATTAGCGGTGTAGAACCGTGGCAGCACCGTCTATGCGACCAATTCAATGTCTCCCATCCGCAAGCCATGGACGGTGATGTAGATTGTGATATGGATACCAGAGGTCTCAGAGATGAGGCGGTAGATGGTGAGATGATCGGAGATGATAAGGAGGAAAACTAGCTGATTGGCAAGGAGGATCGGAGAGATGATGAAGAGAAACAGTCGAACCAGAGCATGTGGTGATTGTAGCCTTTAGTTTTGTTGTATTTCCACTTACAGCCAAATTGGTTGGAAGTCAAATTACAGGAATGGCTAAGTTGTTGCATTTGTATTTACATGTAAGTGGTGTTTTGCATCAAACCAAATACACTTTTACCTGTAAAACAAATTACTTTACAACCACTTACATCTACTTACATGCAACCAAACAACCCCATTGTGCAACTTAAATCAGTACACGGGAAGTTTCTTTAGAACCTCCCATTGTTAAGTTTTTCTTCTGACTAATACTTTATTGTTTTCAAGAAATATTCTATATGTTTGAATCTATTTACCAATGAACTAACAAGCACTAGGCTAAACATGTGAGCATTTGGAAACACTTATGTCATGTTCCATAATAAAGTGTGATCAAGAATTTAAACATGTACTACCATCATGTTAGCCGTTTTGTCTTGCATCCTAGCTTAATGTATATCTATATGATAAAATTTTTAGTTCAGATTTTTTAATTTTTTAAAAATAAATTATGGAAACATATTAAATGACATAGGATTAGGTGAATTCTTGGTACTAATTATAGAAACAAATCAAGAATTAAATCATGTACTACCTTTTGTTGTTCTCAATCTACTTCCACAATGAATAGATTACTCGGAACTTGTAGATTTTGTCTAAGAGGATATAATATGGCAAAATGAATAGGTTACTGGTAAGAATTTTGAAATTCAAATTCAAATTAATAGAGTATGATAAAATGATAATAAAATGTGCTTTTGTTAGATGCTATAATTTTTGAAAAGCACAATTTTTTCAAAGATTTAGACTCCATTAGACATAAATGAGATAGTGTTGTAAACATCTAATGGATGCCCACGATGATATAATATATTTTCCATGATATAATGTATTTTTATTAGCAGCAATAAACTCTTCATCCCTCTTTTGTTGTCTATAATAACAAGTCACTCCTCTCAAGTCACAACCCACACATGATTATTTGAAATACGAATTTTACTTAGGAACAATCATCAATTAATGCACAATCACAAAATTAGTAAAATGAGTCCTATCACTAACTGGATAAATCTATTCCATCTGCCAACTCAATAGAACTATAATCAAGATCATTAATTAATGCACAATCATAAATATCACAGAAGAAAATTACTGCATTTGAATGATGGTAAACAAAACACAGGGAAAAAATGAAATAATCTAACTTAATTATTAATAGCAACATTTTAGATTTTTGCAACATGATTCAGATTATATTGTCCATGATCATCTTACTACATCAAGATATAAACAGAATATACTATCAAAAGTTAATATATGCAAAAATGAGTGAACCAAAATTCTGAACACATACTGGATTTACCTCGAAAGGCAATAAGATTGACGTCGCTTCTTGTTTCTACCCAATAGAAAATGTTATAAGTATTTTTATCATAGAGTAAGCAAACGAATAAAAGATGGGTAGTGAGGTTGTCAAAGCATACAAAGGTAGGAGAGGATCTGGTTTTGTTCCAACAAATTCATTGACCCTACCTAACAAAAGCTGAATTTTTCATCAGCACGAAAACATTTGATAGTCTAAATAAAACTGACTCTAAAATTCTAAATTTCTTCACAAACTTGGCAATGAAGACAACCAACAAGGCATTTGCTCTACCAAAATCACAAACTTTTATTTTGACACAAAAATTTATTTATACAATATAAACAACTTTTAGATTTTTAATTTCCATGTCATTTCGATATCCTTTGGCACCAATATAGCAAGAAGATATATACAAACTATTGCAAGAAGTAATGCAAGTTGCTAATATATCACACAATGCCCATGGCAATTATTTTCTAAACATGGTCCCCAGATGATCTCACCTATTTAAAGCATGTAGTGATAGAACAGGCATATTTCAATCTTTCTAATTAAATTAAATAAAATTGTAAATGCATTGGTGCACTGAGTTATAAGCCATATTCTTTACAGCTTCTAGAAATAGGTTGAACTCCATTAAGGGCCTGTAACTCATCCTAATTAGAACAAAAATAAATACCAGGTATTTTTTTTTTTTGAGAAAAATATAATCAACCGAAACAATTATAGCAACATTCAAAAAAGTAGTTGTCCAAAGCCATTGAACTCCTTTGCTTTAGTCACAATATTTAACTTAATTAGTTTAAAAGTGCACTTATTTAGTTAATTGATGTGACGCTTAACCATAATTAAGTGTACTAAGTATTATATATATATATATATATTATTAGGCACCAAGATTAACTGCCTCAAAATTAAGAGAAATAAGCTAGCTTCACCAATGGAAGACCAACCAACCTCATTATCATAATCAAACAAGTCAGATTATGATGTAAGGTTAAAAGATTTGCATTATCTACGGTTAACAATGATCATACTGTCAATTGCATGTTCTAGTGAGCAAATATGGAACAACACACTACTTTAAAATCAAAAATCATTTATCCCTATTCTCTAGCAAGTTATTCTCTACTGGTTTGTTTTTCCAATTTAGCTATTTCATACTTGAAATATTCTTCTAAACCATTGTTCTGTTCTCATCAAGGCTCATGTTAAAAACAAATTCATGAGTACGTTCATTGAAAGATACCCTTGCATTAAAAGATTTTCAGAGAGTGTAGTTTGGCGTTGATTTGTATCTAAGAATTTGTGACATATCCATTCTTTATTGTTGATATATAAATAGGACTAAGCTATGTATATTCCTATGTATGTAGTCTTCACCATGCATGCTTTGGTTAGCAAAATCTTCAAAATCATTATTTGGCTTATACATGGGTAGTAAGGTGTGTAAAACTGTAGGGTATGGTAAAAACTTCATTGGAACACTCAGTAGTAATCAGACTTTTGTTTGCCCTCAAATTGTAAATCTGAATGGTGACTTCATAACTTTAAATAGTGAACACCATGAGAGATTATTGGTCAAATAATCACAAATTTGTACTTGGAAGCCCATGTTCTTCTCAATTTATATGAGTGATATATGGCAAAGTAAATTTAAATTATTACCACTTCATTATAGACAATTTCATTCTTAATGGATCTTAAACCTATCAAAGTGACAAATTAAATCATATTGTCTATAAATCTAAGATGTCTTCTGTTTTCGTATCATTCCTCTACTATTTTAAATCTTTATTCTTTTAAATTCCATTTTAAACATAACTCAGTATCTTACCAATGAAAAAGGAAAAAAGAACATAACTGAGTTGCTGAGCATTAATCAACTATTATAACAAGCTGTCCATATCGCCTATTGTCATGCAACCATGCATATTAGCATGGATAGACACCAAACCAAATCAGGAATGATTTTTACTTGAGAATATCACATCATGTTTAATTGCCATGAGACTATGCTTATCAAAGAGTTTTGGAAATTCAATCATATGTTACATGTTACAGATATCAATTTTGAATAAATTGTGATCGAAGCTAAAGAAAGTTTGGATGGCCACATGAGGAGAAATTACTATGCTTGCACCGGTCACTTGATTCCATTAGAAGATGCCCGGCATCAATTGACAATTAAAATTCTCCTAAGGGAATTGGCATTTAACAATTAGTTATGAAACGTTTGGGGGTGATTTAAAAATTTTGTAGTAATTGATTTTTTAAATTTGATGAAATCCCCTAAACAGTCCCTCTACTTTTCCAAACTTACCCTTTTAGTCCTTTCACTTTGAATTGTAACCATTCGGTCTCTCTACAATTTTAATTTAGCCATGTCAGTCCCCTAAACCCTAAATCTAACCCTAAACCATCAAAAAAGGGGACTGGCATGACTCATTTAAACATAGTAAAGGGACTAAAAGGTTATAATTTAAAGTGAGGGACTAAAAGGATAAGTTTGGAAAAGTAGAGGGAATACTTAGAGAATTATACCTTTAAATTTTCAAGTATCAAACATCATCAAACATGATTAAATATGAATCATAGTGATATTTAAAAGCAAAAAGACAGAAAACAAGGTAGAAACATCAACTGAGTTCATTTGAATAAGGAAACAAACTTATTAATTATTATTATTATGTTGCTAACTCAACTATTAGCAAAATGACTCAACAAATAACCTACATATTTCACAATAAACACAACCAAACAATATGAAATCTGTCACAAATATATATATATATATATATATATTACAAATCAATTAAATTCATAAAATGTCTCACCGTAATCCTACTAGGATGCTTCTCCCGGATCCTTGAAGCCTTAGCCCTTCTCTTCTTTGCAAGTTAACCAAATCAATTCCATCAACCAAACCAAAATTAGATTAGAAATAGTGAAAGGAGCAAAAATAGCATTGAAATAGGAAAAACATTACTGCAAATCACGGAGCATATGGCTATCATTAGGATTCTGGTGTCTCTTCTCCTTTGAGTTGTCGGCCGAGCAAATGAAAATGGCTAAAGAAGCATCAAGCATGGCTGTGAGGGCTCCAGGAGAATGGTGTTTTTGGATGAAATTTAAATGTTCATGCGGTTGTTTTAAACGGACCCTGAAAATGAGATTTTCTTTTTGTGAAAATTTCAAAAACAAAAAACATGTGGTTTTCCACTTTTACAGATTAGGGAAATATAATTTTTTTTCTTTTTATTCCTAGTGATTTCCCCATTTGGCAAAAAAGGAAAAATCATCAACACCCTTAACAGCTGCTTACATAGCAAAGGCATAATTGTCAAATTCCGTAAAGCATGGCTGACGTGAAAAACGAAAAGAATCTTTTCTTATATTATGTTCATCTTCTCGGATTAAAGGTACCCTTTTCTCTTGCATTTTGTTTTTTGTTTTCTTTTTCCTCTCATAATTTTACCCTTTTGCTGCTCTAAACCCTATTTCTAAATCTAAACTACAAATTTCTCTCCCAGGAGTCTTTAGCTTAAAAAGTTAAACCCTTTTTGCTATTACTTGGTTTTTTTAAATCCTCATTGGTAAGCAAAACAACAATTGAATTGGTTTTTTTTTTATTTCTTTGTCATTCTTAGAACTGGTGATTTCTTACACTTTTGTGAATGTAGGTGATGCAAGCTATATTTTCTTTAATTTCAGCCTATATGGTATGAACTGTAATGACATTGAAATTGAAAAAGATGGTGTGTAAAATTCTTGCTTGAAAGGTGTTTGTGAAAATGTGTTTTATTTAGTAGAGAATATTTTCTGGATTTCCAGTTTAAAGAGCATAAATAATTTAATTGAGCATGCCCATTGTAGTTTAATTACATTAACTCTCAAATCATAAGTAGTTTAAACAAGCATAAACAACCTAAAAGATCATAAGCAATTCAAAACCACGTGAAAGATCATATACAATTCTATAAGATCAAACACAATTTAACAAAACATGAGCATTGCTCTATTTGGTCACCTATATGCAAGAGCAAAAATGACACAAAAGATCATATCCAAATCAAAAAGATCAAAAACTATTGAAAAGAGCATTAGCATTGCTATAATTTACATTAAATCCCAAACAATTTACTCATCTATATACAAGGTCAAAAAAAAACAATAGTAAAGGACTTACACAATTCACCATATCAATATAACTTAAGAGAGCATCAACATTACTCTGTTTACTCACAACAGCTTCTAATATTACATTTCAAAAATACAAACCCACATTTGATATTCGTTTTAAAATGTCTTAATAGTCATCCCAAAATAGACATACAATCATTACATCCCATGATAAAATATATAACATATGACTAGAGTAGGTTGCCTTTCCTTCTGCATATGTTCATCTCTATATTGACCTGCAAATTATGCAAGTTACCTAGCCCTTCTAAAATTGATTTGAGCTTGATGGTGGGTTAGGTGGCCCTTGTGTCCTATGAGTCACTCTCATCATGTGACCCAAGGCCTACGGATCGACCCAAGCTTGGCCCAAGCCCAATCAAAATTAGATCCAAAGTCAATGTTTAACAAGTCAGTCCAAGCCCCAACCCAAACAAACCTTGGATTGGATATGGATATCATTTTTAAGTGATGGGCCATCCAGGGGGACAACTCTTTTGGACTTATTTTAAGTTGATCCAACAGGCCAACCCATGATATGACCCCTTGGATTTATTACTAAATATTAATAATAAAAATTAAAAAAATATTACAAATCACAGATTAATTGAAATATGCCCATCATATAAGGGAGCTAACAAGCTAAGTGGTTAATTGTCATGGGCCAACCTCATGAGTCATGTCATGCCAACCGACTCCCTCCATGATTCATCTTGGAAGAGGGTTGTACTTTCATTAGTCAATCAAGTACATAGAGATTCGATTTTATGTAGAATGGAAAAATTGTATGCCTGACAAATGAGTTGGTACTAATCTAGGTTAGATGCACTTATATTGTAGTGATGCAATATTTTTCTCAAGTAAAAATATAATAATACTAATCAATTAATAAAATTATTAATTTTTGTTTTTATTTTATTTTTTTATTTTTAAATCATCATAAAGTTTAATAAGGTAAAATTACAAAAGAAAATAACAATAGGCTTGATCCAAAGAGTCAAGCCCATGAGCTAGGCCATGGGTTTCATATTTTAAATTTGGGCTGGCTCAAATTATTCATGAGGTCTGTCAGATCTCAGCTTAGGCTTGATCAAAACCTTAATTTTGTTGGCGGGCCCTGCCCGGCCTAGCTCAATGATGATAGTGACCTACAAGTGACCATTTTTTTGTACACTTGACACTATATATGCATGGTATGTTGAGATTCTACTTGCCACATATGTCTTATTACTTGTTGGCAGCAATGAAGGGGTAAAAACAAATTCTTTAGAAGTGCAAGACTAATTCACAAGCACCTTCCTCCAATCATGCAATGGAAACACTGTCTATCATGTTTAAAAAAAAGAGAGAAACATGTCCAAAGTAATGATAGACAACAATACAACATTTATATATATATATATATATCATACTTTATTCACTCCAAAGTTTGTTCTGACAGGTGTCTAGGACATGGGAATATCCTGTCTACTTAGAGTAAAATTAGATTTTGTGTTTTATTTACTCATTGAATTTGTGTTCTTCCTTGATCTTCCTCTTTTTTTTGGGTGGGCTCTGCAATGAAGTACACAAAAAGCACAACTAGGAAACAAAAAAAAAATGACAACAAACAAACTAAACAATAATATAAAAAATTTATTAACTAATACCTTATTTGGGATATATGTTCCACTTTCTTTATCATTTTGAATTCTAGCTCTTCTTTGCCATGATGTTTCTCCTGTAACAGAAGCTTTACATCCTCTAACATTATGGCCATCTTGATGACAATTCCTACAAATGACATTGCCACCATCCATGGAAACCTTGTAAGGGATTTGTGGTTCATTTGGATTATTTCTTCTCTTCTGATCCTGGGTCTACCTAGGGTCTTCCTCACAATCCATGGATAAATATATGGCAAATCTATTCTTTCCCAAGCATCTTGGCTAGAAATAAGTTGGATTAAATTCTTATATACTTCTAAATATGTTGACTTTATAAAGAACTGGTTAACATATGCCTCTGGTTCCTCTTTATTATACTGAATGACAGCTATGGCATGTTTGAATGGAATTATTTAACCTTACCTTCTGATGATCAGACATAAAAACCAGCCTTTATCTTCTCATTTATCAAAATCTTCATAGAGAACATGATTAAGGAACCATGACCATGGTTCCTTACACTCAGCATCAACATAAGCAATTGCAATAGGCAACATATTCTCATTCTCATCCCTTGCTATTGCACATAATAGATGACCTCCCATTGATATCTTGGGCAACTACGTTCTACCATTAAGGTCTTGATTTGAAATGAGGAAATGTCTTTATATCTTGATGCATGTACTTTGAAGCCACAACCATCTTTATAGATAGCAGTTATCCATGATTTCATTTTCTTTGTTAATTTGTAGGAATATCCCCTGGCAATTGCCCATGCTCTCAGGGCTTCTCTGAAGCATTTATGGCTGGAAAATTTAATGGCTATTTCTAAATGTGGATTTTTTTACATCACCATTTTCATTGAAATCAGTATACACATTTCTTTGTTCATCATCAGACCTTTGAAAACTAAGCAAATCCTCCTCATAATGTGCAGGTTTATTGAACTCCTCCATTTCATTTTCCTTCAGATTTTCTTTCTCAAGAGTAGTTGTAGTTCTTTCCATTTTGGTAGCATTATAAGCACCAACTCCATCTAGTCCTCCATAATCAACATTTGGCCCATTATTGAATATGTCATCCTCATCTCCCTCAAAGTCTTCATACATCCAGTTAGCATTACTTAAGTCTGAATCATTACAAATTTTTGCATCAGTTGACTCTATAGATGGCTGATAAGTTTCATCTAAAGAACTATCATGAATTCCACTATGTTCTCTAGGTCCCTCCATGCATTGTTGTCCATGACCTTTGTCCATTTCAGTAGGTATTACTGCCACTAGAGGGTCATGCTCAACCATAAACACATCATTACTATCATGCCCATTATTGTAATATACCATATTACTTGTGTCCACATCATTCAAAGTCTCCTATATTCCATCATTAGTAGATAGTCCGTTAATTTTAAACCTCATGCTTCCATCTCTTTCACACCCAACATCTAGAAAATAATCTAACAAGGTGAAAAATGATATATAGTCAACAACTACTAATTTAACTGTCTCAACATGGCCTCCCTCATACACTCTCTCATCCTTATTCCTCCAAGGTCAAGATATGTTCCCATAAGATTGTGTTATCAAAAGAGGATGTAGAAAAATATTTGAACATAAGGTCAACTATCTTTTGATTTGTTTTAAGGACATTAAATAGAAAAATCAAGACAACAAATAAGCTTAGCCTTTGTTTACTTTCTAACATTTAGTAGACAGCCAATTCAAATCATAGCGTAGGACAAGGTCAATGAAAGTCCTCATGAAACTTTATTATGAAAGTATCATATGTAATTAAAGTAAAAAAATTGCAGGCAACTCATTACAAGAAGTATCAAATGCAACTAAGATTGCAAGGAACACACAAACTTGAAAAATTGTAATTAAGATTAAGACAAACTACCATCCAGATGTATCAAATGCAAAGGTTTAAAAAAAATCTTTACTCTCTAAGATGGTATATTACATGTGTAGAAACTCATTATATGCACAAGCATTAATTTTGCACTAGCATTACATGAAGCACACAAATAAATAAATTGCAGTTGAGATAAAATATCATCCATATCAACATTGAGAATAATCAAACTAATCTTAATAGTGATTGATTTGCATTAAGATAATCCATGAGTGCCCCCTTAATGAAGAACAATCAAATTAACCTCAAATATGATAATCTTCACTGACTATTTGTTTGTTATCTTATCAAATACCATGCACTAACACAATTAAGAAATTAAAAATCATTTACTACAGCTTATATGTGCAAGCATAAATTTTGCACAAGCATTATATGTGCATGCATTACCTACTTATTCTCTAACAAGGAAAATCCACAACATCACAACATTTGGCACATTTAGGTAAAAAAAGGCAAAAAATTACTCTCCCTAATATGATACATCACATGAACCACACAAATAAAAAAAAGTCAGTTCTAATAAAATTCCATCCACCAATATCAACATATAGAATTTATGAATTACTCTTACTTGTGATTTGATTTGCATTAAGATAATCCATGAGTGCTCTTCTAATACAGAACAATCAAACTACATGAATCACAACATTTGGCACATCTAGGTCAAAAACAAAACAAAAAACTATTCCCTCTCCCTCTAAGATATTACATCACCAGAAAGCACTCAAATTAAAAAGTTGCATTTGAGGTAAACTATCATCCAATGATAACAAATGTTGATGTAACATAAATTACACAAAACATGGACAAGGTTTCATCAATGCAAAACATACAAGTAAACCCAAGACAATAAGAGCCCTGATATATTTCTACAAGAAAAGAAGTATTTTTCATGGGGATTCTATCATCAATCTCTAAATACATAACAAACTAAAAAACTATTTGTGTGCAAAAAGAAGCATCTTCCATGCCGTTTAGGGTAATGAAAATGTTTGCAAAGAATAATTGAGAAAGAGATCAATACTTGATGATTTGTAGCACTTTCTAAGAAAACTGGAATGGCTTTGGTGCAATCATGGCAATTCCTTGTGATACTCAAAAGAAGGATCCAAAACCCTAGCAATCTTTGTTCGAAGAGGAAAATCTTAGTTGTCTGAAGATTGATGGCAATCAAGGCAAATCATATTGAGACAAGAGCACTAGGTTAATTAATAAATTAATCCCAAGTAACTAATAGGATGGACAAACATAATCCAGCGTGGCACATAATATGACGAAAAATTCTTTTCTTTTGCCACATCTTCCATGCTTTATGGGATTTGACAATTATGCACATGCCACGTAAGCAACTATTAATGGCATTGATATTTTTTTCTTTTATTTTGTGAGCTGGGAAACCACAATGTTTAGAAACAAAAAAAAAATTCTTTGTTCCTAATCAACAAAAGTGGGAAACCATAGGAACTTTTTTGAAATTTTACCTTTTTTTATTTCAATTATGAAGTTGGTTTTAGAAAAAACCACCTCTTTCTATTTGCCTCAAAAGATTTAAGGGGGCATTTATTTTCTAGATACTTTGTGATGAGAGGAGTGGAAGGGTAATGAATGAGGATTAAGTGAGGAATGAACAATCCTCTAAAAAATGAGTGGATTGCTCGTTCTTTGCTCACTCCTTAAAGTAAAATGTCTAATTTGCCCCTCTTATTTAATAATTCAAATAATAATTAAATAGATGCTTTTAATAATAAATAATTAATGTGAAAACATTATAAGTAATAATTTAAAAAGATAATCTAATACAAATAATAACTAAATATATAATTTTAAAAATAAATAAAAATTAAAGTGAAATGTTTACTTCAATGGAAATACCATACTCAAAATATTTTATAATTAAAAAATAATTACTATTTAACATAATATTTTTTTTTCTTATTAGCTTACATTAAGAATATAAAAGTCTTTTTACCACTTTTTCCTATTGTCAATGAATTACGTTCTCATACCTTAGCAATTAAACACATTCTTTATTTCCAATCCTACTCCTCTCCCCCTCATTTCCAATCCTACTCCTCTCCCGCTCATTTTAACTAAATCACATGGATTAAAAAAAATTGGTTGCAATTAGTTGATAATCTAACATTTATAAAAATTATATTAACTTTCCAAGATTAAACTTATTTTAAATATGCTTTAAAAATTGTGATGTTGAATTTGATTTTTTGGAAGCTGTAGAAAATAAATATAAAAGGTAAATTTGGAAAAACAATATTTAACGCTTCACAAATTTTCCAAATGGACAAGTAAAAAGGACCAAAGAAAACTTCTAAAATGGGGGAGAGCTACAAATTTTTAAAAAAAAAACTTCAATTAACAAATTTTTATTAATTAAAAATTTAAAATAATACACTAAATAATACTTTAAAATACAAAATGAAAATAGCACTAATGACTGCAAGGGGGAGCTGAATTCTTAAATTTTGAATGTTTTGAAAACATTGCAATATTATTTCTTCATCAATTTTAGCAAATCTATTCCTGGTTGTTTTTTGAGGGAAATTATAGCCAACTGGTTGACATGAACCTCACAACGCCCTTTTGCGTGTGAACTGCAAGTGCACGGGTTTGTCAAAGTAATAATACCCTGGTGAATGGGTAGTCGTATCCATAGGGAATAGTGATAAAAAACACAAAGATTGCTATTTAACTAGAATGAATATGAATCGATAATGGTGTGAACAAAATCAATGAAAATGGAAATAAGGAAAGAAGAAGGAAGATAGATGCTTTAAAAATGAGAGGAAAGGCAATCGATAGAAAGTGCGGCACCCGGGCATTGCTCCCCCTAGGACAATTGCTTCAAGTGTAAAACCAACTATTATGTCTCCTAACTAATGCTTAATGAGTCATGGAAATCCAAAAATACACGGTCCCAAACCTAAGGTCAACCGTGGCTAACCCTACACTATGCTCCGGCAGAGAAATCGCTCAGTCTTAACACCTCACACTGTGCAAAGTTGCTTAAAGCTCTAAGGACTCCAAGTGATAAACCCTATTCCCTAACATAGATCTAACCCTTTGGTCCAGGCGAAAGACCACTAGTCACAATTAAGCCCCAACACTAAGGATTACTTCAACGCTTTACTCTGTTACTTGCGCAACTGAGCCCCAGCGGAGTTCCTCTCTTAGCACTTCACTCTATTGTGACTGCAAAGAACTCTTGGAACATGGAGGTAGAATAAATCATACTTGAGGGGAAAGGGGATATTCCGCTACCTCTCAACTCATCCTCTCGACCCTCTCCAATCTTGCTTTGTCTAACTCCCATGGTGTACCACTCACTCACAAGGATTACCAATGTAGACTCTCAACCCAAGTGTCACTCTAAGGGAAAATCCATTCAACAAGCATTCAAGATTGGAACTCAATTAAAGACATCAATTAAAGAAATATAATAGCAAGGTCAAAGAAACAATATCATCCTAGGGTTTACAAGTCCAAGTACCCACTAGGAGTTTAGCTCTCCATAGAGCAAGATACAATCAATAATGAGATCGATAGTAAGAATATGCAATCCATAAGTAAAACCCCCTTTGTATTCGTATCGATGGTCTTGTGGAGTGGCCCCCGTCTTCTCCAAAGGTTCCCTCGTCAAGCCTAGGGCACACGTCACCGAATCGATGCTGACAAAAGCTTCCCCAATAACTCTCTTCCAAAGGAACGCGATGTTGAAAGCCATAGAACCACTCCAAAAGCCTTGCCAAAGCCCCTCTAAACCCTAGCCACGAGCGCCTCCAAAGATGGTGAAGAGATGGGAAAAAAGATCCTCAAAACGGGCTGAAATCGTGACTTAAATAGGCTGGAATCGGGCATTCACACGTGCATGTGGAATTTCCACACAACCGTGTGAATCTGCAGGAATTGATTTTTCAGCGTCATGTGAATCTGCAAAAGATTTCATCAACAACGTGCATTCACGATCTACTTTGGCTTCTTTCCTCCATACTTGTCTCCACAACCCTACATGCACAAAAGTAACACAAATACACATGCATGAGCGATAAAATCTGAGAAGAGTAATGCTCATTGTAAGAAAAGAATACTTCATATTACTAATACACAAGCACTTATCAGAACCCATCATCAAATATTCTCTTCTTGCTTAATCTCTTATTCCCTAGTCAACTTCCTAAATTGGTTTATGAAGCCCTAGGTCAACAATAATATCACTCGAATCAAATTCAATATGACTTTTTTTTGTGCAGCAATACATGCATCAAAAGCTGAATTCGTTCGTTCTTCAATACATTTTGGTATAAATTTAAAAAATCTCTTCATATCTATAATATTGATCAAATTAAATGTATAAATAAATTGAACTAAATTATAAATTCATATGTTTCAAATATGTGTAACACTAAATTGGATATTTATCCTAATCATATTGAGCTTAGTTTCCACCTTAACTCATAATAGAATTTTTGTGTGTGTATATATATTGGCAAATATTGATAAATAACTCTATCTAAATTTAATGTTATAAGTTCTTTTTCATATCTTCAATTAGTTTACAAATGCTTTAACTAGTTAGCTTATAACACTAATGTTAAATGACTATGTTCCTAAATTTAATTTCTTCAGATATGAATGATATAATTTAAGGAGGGAGAACTAGCACATAACTCTTTCTTTAAGTTTATTCAAAATAAAACTATAGTATATATTGAAACATTTTGAGAACAATAAGATCCCTATGTGGATTTTTTATGGTTATAACTTATAGTTATAGAAATATAAATAGTATTTTACAATAAAAACAAAATAGTACTTATCAAAATTATTATGAGTGGGCCTACATAAATTAAAAACTTTTCTTAATTTATTTTAATGATTTTTTAAATTTTTAATTTTTATAAATTTTGTAAATTTAAGATCTGGCTATGAAGTTTATTTGAAAGTGAAGTTCTATTAAACTTTTCTTATGGATATATTTCTTTTTTTTTCTATTTATTACTAAATCACAAATTTTGCTTTTAATACTAAAATCTCAAATCAATGATATCAATCCACATACAACATTAATCAGTCTCAATTTTCAAATATTTCAACAAATTTCCTCAGACTCTCTACATGACACATCAAAAAAGAACATCTCGCAAAATTATAAGAGCTATTTTATCAGAATTTAGGGTTCACTCTAAAAATGGATGAGAAATGTAAAAATTACTTTATCATAATTGCGGGTTATATATATATATATATATAATGTATACAAATGACGGGGGTGAGATTTTACGCAACCGGAAAGAGATGTTTCTTGGAACCAAAAGCCATGTTTCCATCTCTTATTGGGCAATATTAACTTAATAAGACCCTTCTCGTAACTCATAAGCCCAAAACTTAGGCATGCAATGCGCGCTCCAATGGCTGCCAAAACATGAACTCATGACGAACACCCACCAACCAGAGAGACAAACAGTTGGATAAGGTTGAGCTGTGGTCCGTCACGGAATGTCGTGGAAAGGGGGATGACCTGGGTGGGGAAGGGGGTGAACTAACTTGGGGCAACAGGGTCCATTGACCCCGTTAGTGACATTGGGGTAGTAGCTGCCCTTGCCCCTTGCCCTCTTCCCTCAGCCCCTATTAATGCAACCCACATAATTCAAATAAAATAGATGTTTAATGCCATGCATTAAACAGAAAACTGCATAACCATTTTGATCGGTTATGAACACCCGCAAGTGCACGGGGTCGTCAAGTAATACCTCTTGTGCAAGCACCAGAAAGGCATATTCCCAGGGCCCAAGGAGCTACCCTTACTTCCTTTTTGCGTGTTGTTTAGCCTATAGATTCAAGCGAGTGTTCTAATCAATAATAGAAAATGGAAAGAACTAAAGAAGGAGCCTACAGTCGAGATATTGGTTGTGAAAATCAAGGGATAAAACTGGTCAAGGATGTGGATTCCCCTGGGGCTACTAAAGTGAGCATGATGCTAAGACTACCATGCAGCTGTTGGTTTGAACCAAGAGATTCCTGAGATAAATCAACCCGATGGTCACGGCAATTGACCCCTAATCCAATACGAGTATTAATACAAAATTTCTTCCGAACAAATCCTCCTATGATTGCATTAAAAACTAGGAAAGCTCTAACTAGGGCCGAAACTCAAACTAGGTCCAACCCTAATGTTGGAGTGGCACAAAATACACAATGGTCTCTAAGTATTTGTACATGAATCCCTTCCAAGTTAAGCGTGTCTAGTACAAGGGTGTTGGTCACACCACCAAGGACAACCTAGAAATCAACATATAGAGTTCTTATGCATACGAATACATCAAAGTACACCAAGCTTGAATCTCAAACACACCAATTGCAACAAGAATAGATCAAAGCATCCAACTTCACAAGTTCACCCTAAGGTTGACCTTGGGGTTTAGTTGGATCTAGAGGTGGAGGTAAGAGGTCTAAGGTAGGAGATGAATTGCCCTCGAAAAGCCCCAAAACCTATTTTAAAGTCATTCTCGGGTTAGCTTCATGACCAGGTTCACAGCGTGAAGGAGCTCGTAAGAACCTCGATATTTCTGCCAAAAATTCCGTGAAATACTACAATGAAATGCTATAGTAAACTGCTACAGTAAACCTGCTACATTGAATCGTGTGTTCTTTAGTTGGTTCACAGGCATCTTCATGGCCGTCAGAAAACCCGTTAACAGAACTCGAGACTTCACCATTTCCTAACTCCTTCATGCAATAGTCCCTGCTACAGTGTTGCTACAGCACCGGGGCTCTAAAACGTTATTTTCGATGTCAGATTCTTTCTCATTTGCGTTGTCGAGCTCACCTGGGCATCCTTGAGGCCTATAATACGAATAAGACCAATTAAACCACAAAAACGGCATTGAATCATCAATTAATACATAAATAGTACAACAAGTATACGTATAAAATATACACATTTAGGTGTTTATCACATCTCCCATAATCATCTCTGATGACTCCACCACTACTTTCGGGCCCAGTTTCCTTTGAAAGCACCATCAATGTTAACCTTGGCACACCCACTCGGTGGTACTTCCCAAGATATTAATCTAGCTTCTCTATCTTTCTATGAACTAACTTCTCCTTTTTGTACCTTGAAAACTTGCTCATTGTCCCTCCAACAACTAACAATTGTTTCAATCTTCCCATCATCAAACAAGTTGTGATGCTTAAATACTCTTTGATTTCTCCAAATTAAATCAACAATAGATAAACTGCTATTCAAATTTAGTTGGCCAATATCCATCCATACCTTCAAGTGTCCAGCAATATTTTCAAAAACCAATTCCTCTAAGGGAAATGATCTAATCATTTGGTGCCATCTATGCATCCAGCAATCTTTGCCAAATGGTTTAACCTCTTGGCCAATCTCTCACCACATGAATAGTAGTCTCTGCCTAGTTGCACTAATCCAACATCGAGTTTGTTGTGAATCCCCTTCTCATTCTCTCAAAGTTTTGCCTTTAATTTATTATGCAACACCATACACAACATTACAATGCATTGTTGAGCACACTTGATCATCCAAATGAAGCTTAAAATTTTTCCCTCATCCTAGTGAGCTTCATAACAAAGCATTTGGTATGCTGATTTTATAATGAAACATCTAGACTTTTGTTGCATTCTAGCTCTATGTTTCACAAGCATCCCTATCCCCATGGAGACATGTAGCTTGTACCTTGCAAACCATGGAAGATGTCAACCATTGCCTAAGCCTAGTGATGTCCCAATAATCCTCGTCACAATAGTCAATAGCTTTTTCATCTTTCCTCCAATGGGAGTTTCCTTGTAGCTTGTGTGATCAAAGGGCTATACAATGATGAAATTTACATCAATAAAAACTTAGCTTGTGCCGAAATATTCATGAAATGTGCTGGCTTGATTCCAAGACCCCTCAATTTCATTGGCTTTGTGACCGTTCTCCAATTGACTAGATGCAATTTGCATTGATTATCCCCATGCCACAATATAAAACTCCTGCACAATTTGTCCAATTCATTTGACATCAATAAGGGAAATTTCATAGCTTACATAAAATAAAAGGGCACCATATTAAAAATCAAATGAGTAAGAGAAATTCACCTTGCCAATAACAATATTTTGGCCTTCATTCCTAACAGCTTCCCCTTGATATATCTATAATACTCTAGAAATTTTCCTTGTCATTACTCGCATGATGCATGGTAAAGGAAAAATAAGTGGCCAAGTTCTCAAAAGTAGCTGTATTTGCCATCCCATAGATTCTGGCTCTCGCTTCAACACCCACATTCTTCGAGAACATTATCTTAGACTTGTAAAAACCCAACTTTCATCCAAACACAGTATAGAATTCATCCAACATTGCCTTAATAGTCTCCGTTTGCTTAACCTCTATAAAATAAAATTATGTCATTTGCAAAGAAGAGATACGAGAGTGTTGGGCCATTTATAGGTATTGGAATACATCTTCATTGTTTATAATTAATGGGTTGAATAATCATATAAGACATCCTCTCTATGTCAAGCAAGAATAGATATGGTGGCATCGGATGACCTTATTTAATCTCTCAAATTGGTGCAAAACTCTCCATTGCTTGCCCATTCCAAATCACTTTTATCTAGTTGGATTTTATACAACTCATTATCAACTTGATCCACATATTGAGTATTCTCATCTCATGTAATGTGTCCTACACAATGTCCTAGTTAAGCGTGCCATAGGCTTTCTTCTAAATCAAGTTTAATAATCATAAACCATTTGCATGTTCGCCTCATTTGCATGCAATGCAACACCTCCTTTACTATAATGGCATTGTCTATAACTTTGTGTCTAGCTAACCTGCATTAGAGCTATAAGTGAAGGTAGGATTAACTGAATTTAGTCTAGAAGTACCTTCATAACCAACTTGTACATGACATTACAAAGACTAATTGGCAGATATTGGCTCAATGTCCTTGGTCCTAGCATCTTTGATATAAGCACTATCAAGGTCTCATTCACTTCATATGGTACCTTATTAGAAGTGAAACACTCCCTCATGAAATGGAACAGGTCTCTTCCACATGCACTCTATTGTTATTGATAAAATCCCACCGGGAATCGATCAACTTTGGGAGCTTTGAACACTGTCATCCCATTAGAGCTATATATACATACATTGGCTATGGACACTTTCTTTCTAATCTGTTCCCATATAATTTTATCAAGATATGTAAAATGACCCTTCAAAGTTGGAACTATCGCTTTTTCTAAGTATAGATTCTTGTAAACTCAATGGTATCCTCTGTAAGTCCTTACCATCTGTAACCCATCTCCCCTCACTATCCTTTTGACACCGGATTTTCTTCTTATACCCCTTGATGACTACTATTGGGTGTTAATATTTTGTATTGCAGCCTCCTTCAACAAACCAATCACACGTTGATTTTTGAAGCCACATCAATTCCTTATGGTTTAAAACCCCCACCATTTCTTTTTCAAGTTTTTGTTCCAACTTAACCATATTAGGAGTGCAAGTAACTCCAATCTTCTTTGAACTCCTTCCAATCTTGCTATTATCCTTCTTTTCCTTTTATGGAGGTCTCTATAGACATTGTTTTCCAAAGTTGCCAAATTGTTTTTGAATGTTGTCAACTTCAATCCAAAGTCTCCATTAACTTTCCCAAAGAAATTACTCTAATGAATCAAAACTCGCATGAGGCAACATGAAATTTGAATATACATTCCTTAGGCGCACGAGCTTCAAATTTTGTTCATAACATCACCAAGCAATTGTCTAACTCCACTCTTGCCAAATGAGTGAATGTTGCTTCACTAAATAAACCCCTCCAACTAACTTTATCTATGGCCCTGTCAATTCAAGCACCCTTTACATTCCCATGTCCATCCCCTCGCAACCATGTATACATGATCTGCCCAATGAACCCTAAATCTATCATTCTTGACTGTGTAAACCATTCACTGAATTTCCCACTACTATTACCCATACCACTTTTTATTCCATAACATTTATTGAGATGAGAACAACAATAAAATCCTTATAAGTAACCAAGGATTTGCATCACTACCCCTTAACTGACTGATTAATTTTATGCTACAGTCTACTTCTAGTCACCCTATTAGGACTCCCATACATAGCAATAAGCCATTATTCCTGATTCAACCCATCCCTCACATTTTCCACGAATGAACTTTGAATATAAACACTTAATCAAGAAGACAATAGTGGAGAATTTCCAAAGGATCAAATTCCCCCACTATAACCATACACCTCCATTTATCGAACCCCAATGCTAAGCAAAGGTTATTAGCTTGCTTGCCTCCAATCTTCGGCTCAACAACTGCTACCATATCCACATAATGTTCTATTAACATATTTCTTAAAACCAACCTTGTTTTTTTTATTGCTAATACCCTAGCAATTCCATGAAACCAACTTAACCATGGTACACCAATGCTAGTCTAGTATGGAGGCTAGTTGATGATTACAGCAAGATTACTCCCAAAATTAATGTCACTCCCGACCTCTGGTCCAATCACACGACAACCGCCGTGACAACCTGAGGAGAGGTGTACGTAGCACCCTAAACTCAAGCTACTGCAAGGCATCATGGAGTGGACCTGCTTATACTTGTTCACTATCATCAAAGAAATAAAAGATCATTCAAATACAATTATAGAAGAGAATAGATAACAAAGAACAGTTAAAACTCTAACAGTCTAGTGGATCATTATCACATATGCATACTACCCTGCACAACTCCTAATGTACTACCGTTGTGCTATTCAAGACCTAGGAAAATAGATGAATAGGTGAGTAATGACGTTACTCTGTGAAGGACAATGTACAATATATTAGAGTAATAAAGTCATAGGAGAATATCATCATCAATACTCTATATCCAAGTAATAGGGATAGTAATAATTATACTCATAACTTAAAAATAAAAAGGTAGATTTCTCATTTTCTATAAAAAATAAAAATTCCAAAATCTTGTAACTCAAAGATAGTCATAATGTATCTGTTAAATCTTGATATGTGGAAAATATAAAAATATTCTATTATATTCCAACAAGGTCTATGAAAATATATTTTTAAAGCACAAAAAAATTTAATAGAAGTTGACCAAACCAACATTGACTGAGCCACTATACGCAAGATCCCACCAGGGGTTTTATCAAATAATGAAAAGTCCTACACTATAGATTGACCCTACTTTGGCTAGCTAAAACATGAAGCTAGCCAAACATACTGACCCAGCCGTGGCCATAGCTAGGTCCCACCAAGGTTTTTTATATGTTCTTTATCAAAAAACCCTACCTTGGCGTTAATTGCAGATCAACCAGTGTAGTGACTCCGAGTATCTCAACCATATACCCATCAAGAGCTCTACAACACCTCTTGTATGGGAAAACCTAGGGTCAACCACACCACCTTTATATAGACTGGACAATGGAGACTCCTACACTACAATGTTGGACCTTGTCCACAATTTTCAGGCTAATGTCTACAGGTCATAGTCCGCTATCACCACCAAATCTCAATAAACACATGAAACTATTTTCATATTAAAAGAATCACTTTTTAGCTCCAAGCTTTAATCCAAATAAACATATTATGAAAAGCATTTTACTTATAAATAGCCATGAAACTTAACACGTACACAAACATAATATGAGTTTCAAATTCCAAACAATGACCTATATTTGGCCTGGAAACATACCACAATCAAAGCAAGGAATTTTTGTTATAATATTGATCATGTATACAAGGAAATCTCTAATTTCAAGCCCGACATCATTATGCCAAAAATAAAAGTAAAGTAGGCAAAAACTTGTGAGAAACCATGATAGCATCATAACCATACCATAGCGATAAAGAGCTAAAATAAATTCAAGAAAAAAACTTTAAAAACCCTAAATGCAAACACTATTATCCACTCACAAACAAATGCTCCCAAAAAGTCATTTCCACTCCTCCACGAGCTTCTCACCATACTCGGAGGTTGTTCTTCCTAGCAAGCAAAAACATAACAAATAAAAATGATGAAAACAAAAATACAAAAAAAGGTATGCGTGACTCCCCTGATCTGTGTGATTTGACTCTAATTGGACTCAAATGACACCCAATTTACCAAAAATAAGAACCAATGGGTTCTTGATACTCAAATCTATGATTCTACAAAAAAAATTAAGAAGAAATGAAGCAAGGTTCTGATTGCTATAGTAATACTACATCTGCCCCCGATTCCTAGCAAGATGAATGCCCATGTATTCAACTAGATTGAAGGAAAAGAGATTACATACTCTTCACTCATGCTTCTCTCATCTAACATACAAGAATTGAGGCAAAGATCAAGCCTCTCATGCTCATCAAATGAAGCCCTAGACCTAGCATTCAAGATAGAAATACCAAGAAGAAAATAAGAAGAAAAAAAAAAGATGGAGTACTCACCCTATCCAACCGTAGGGTGGAGAAGAGAGAAGTAATGAAGCTTCAAACTAGAATGAAGGAAGAGATCATCCAAGGAGTTCTTCTCATTCAAAAGTAAGGTCAAGAGAATGAGAAGAAAGAAAGGAAGAAGAGAATAAAAGGTTTTAGGGCGCAAAAATGATGAAAATACCCTCATTTCCACATATTGGAAAACCTGACACTGTCTTGTGACATTTCCACACGGCCTAGTGCCTTTCTGGCAATTACTACAGTACCGTGCTATAGTGATATTGTTGCAGTAATACTACGTCAGTACCCAAATGGTAGGAAGACACATGGCACCACATAGCACGTGTGACCTTTTAACACGGCCACATGTTGTCTCGTGTATCTTTCTGCTGATTGCTAGAGTACTTTCACCGCAGTGATACTGCTACAATTGGTAAACACCAGAAAAACACAAAGGCATCCACACGCTCATGTGAATGCCCATGTAGCTTTTGCAAATATCAAACGGCCTCACACACAGCCATGCGAGTGCCGGTGTGCCTCCCAGGAGCTCAAGAACGGTTCACACAACCATTCTACAACCAAGAACTCCACATACTACTCAAAATACACTACTATAAATACAACCAAAATAGAAAACAACAATGAGCAAAAGTCCTTAATATTACCATCAACCCCAAAATAAAGAGCTTTCATCTTCATTCATTATGTCTACTTCCTTCTTATTCGCCATCGCACATAGTTCACCCCTTCCCAAGCTTAAATATGGAAGCACTAGGTTGGAAATGCATCGTCATTTATTAGTATGGATCTATCTATAATTAAAAATATACTAGTTATATATGGCAACTATAATGAAGGAGAGTAGTTGTAAGGAAATAATGCCCTAAAAATATTCAATAAAATTTTACAAAAATAGAAAGAAATCATCTGGAACAATCTATGATATCATCATCCTCAAAGCTCATTAGTGGAATAACTATGAACTTGTCATGAAATCATCGAAAGAATGTAGTAGCCAAAGCTTTGGTTATGATACAACTTCTAACCATATCTTTGTTAAAAATCTAGTAGTAGCCAAAGCTTTGGTCATGAAATCATCTGGAATTATTATTTTTAACTAAGCAACTATCTTTTCAAATGATACAACTTCTAAGACATCAATTAAAATTAGCGATAATTGACAATATTTTTGTTTGAAAAATAACATTTAAAAATTTTGATTTATCATAAAGGGAAACTTGTAACCTTATATTAAATAGAGTTTTGTTGTCAAAGTTAATATAGTTAAAAAAAAAATTAAAATATATTTTAAAAATATATAAAAAAAATAAAAATCTCAAAAAAAAAAAAATGAAAATTGTATGTGGATATCAACATTTATAAGAAATACTAACAAATTAACTATTCCCAAAAAAATAATGATCATGAACAATAAATATGTATAAGACTGAAAATACTATTTAATTTAAATGCTTCTTCCGAAAGAATCTTAAACTTTTATAAAATTTAATTATATTATAATTTTTAATTTTAATTTTTTTATCCAATTTTCTTATATTTATTGATCTCATGAAATTAAAAAAATTAAAGCTCTTAATATCACACACTTATATTATGAAGTACAACCCCAATTTACCCATAACTATATGATAAACAATAATTCAAACTCCAAATGGTATCTCAGTAGAAAATATAAAGTTATTTATAAATTAATGGCTGATTAAATATTTGAAATATTAGAGAAAACTAATTATTTTTATAATATAAGTAGGTTTGTGTATAGAGAATAAAAATGTAAAAAATTTTTTTAAAAATAAAACCAATTGGTCATTAATTATACAGATTACTTCGTTAATGTAGACTTTTTTTTGTGCGTTTTTAATTCTAAGTTTTTGCCTGAACTAAAAATATTAAAATTTAATTTTCAAATAATTGAAATATATTAAACCTTTTACCTAATGATGTAATGGTGTGTTTGATAATTAGGTAGGTCTTGATATGCTCCTTGCGTAACCGCAAATGCATGAGTCGTACAAGTAGTAAAGTGTATCCGAATGGGTCGGGTAATTGAATCCACAGGGACTGGTAATCTTTTATTACTCATTGCTCTTCTAACATCCAGCTAGATCAAAAAGTGTAAAAGAATAAAATGGACTAACAGCTCAAGTAAAAGTAGGACTAGAAGTGAATTGGGTGAGGATCACATCGATAGAGTAGCGCCCTGAACTAATCCCCTTGACAGATGCATTGACTAGGCAATGATTATATGTAGATCTTTTTAGGACGTTTTGACTACCTACAGAGGCTTTGATAACGTACATCATCACTCAAGGCTCGGAGCAAACTTAACCCCTTCCATAATGTGTGCCCTAGCTCGACGAATAGGGACTATCCTCTAGACAACGAATTGATAATCTATGGTTAACTACGACTTGAATGCAATTGCAACTAAGGGGAACTAGCAACGAAAAATCAACACTCACGTGGCTATCGGCAATTCCCATGTCAAGTAAGAAAAAAATTAGCATCAAACAAATCAACACAAAGATGAATAAACAAAATGAACACAAGGGAGACCACAAGGAAACTCAATAATCAATAGCACTAAAATCAAAACATCAAAAGTTAAGGTTCATAAATCCGAGGCACCGGATGATGGTTAGCCCCTCATAGTTTTACATACACATGAAAGACTAAAGAAAACAAAAGAGAAATAATCCATGAAAAACTCGTCTTTTCCTTCCAAACCACTCCGACGGTACTCCGATAAAGTGACACTAATGTTGTTCCACTCTGCTCGCTATCCTAGCACCTCAAATCCACCTCCAATCTATGGAAGATAAAGTCCAGCTGCCACCTCCCAGCAGATCTGGTAGAAACCCCAGCAAAAGTCCCTTTGAAAACCTAACTTTGAGGCTTAAAGAAACATTCCCAAGGCAAGCACAACCGCACTCTTAGTCGTACTCTTGACCATGCTCTTTTCGGGAGTCTTGGGATCAGTTTTGGTACCAAATAATAAAAAACTGTAAAAAAAAAGCACGGTGTGCTTCTGCCCGTGCTACTACTGGTGCTACAATAACCGTGCTTTGCATGGAGAGGATTTTTCAGTAAAATGCACAGGCATAAGCACGGGCGTGCTTCAGCCCGTGCTTCCCCAGCAGCGACTATGCTAGGGGCACCGAAATCGTGCTCTTCTTGTGCTGAAAACTCCTATAAAGTGCAAGGGCAGAAGCACAGTCGTGCTTCCGCCTGTGCTTTTACTGTAATTCACATTTCAACTCTGTTTTTGCACCGGATTTGTTCCAAAACTCATTTTTGTCCCAAGAGCTAATTTCCTGCACAATTAAACACAAATACCCAAAGTAGCATCGATTTACACCAAAATATATGCTAAAAGAAAAGGAAATTTTATAATAGGGTCTTTTAGCAAAGTAGAAAGTTTCACATCAAAGTGATTTATTTTTAACCTTACAAAATATTTACAAATAATTTAAATTATAATTACTAAGATAATTAAAGTACATGTTTATAAAAAATTAAAATTTGGCATGTGTCAACAATGTGGATTTTTCACATTGCAAAAAATAAATAATAAATAAATAAATTACATTTAATTTAAAATAAGAGGGAAGAAATAGAAGAGAGACAAATATAAGGGTGAAGAGAGAAGGCAATCAACATTAACAAAGAACAGTTGCTAAAGGTTTTACTAGGTTGAAAGAGGTGGGTGGATTTGTTGGTTGGTTTTAAAAAAAAAAATTCAATGGTGCAGGGTTGCAAATCAACTTGAACGATTATGATTACAAAGGTTATTGTTGAGATGATAATCAGACGGTTGTGATGTGAGCATTGTGCATCCCATTTGTGTACTATGCAACTATTCATTAGATTGTTCATCCCATGTTGATTGCATTGTTTGACGAACACTGTTTTATGTTACTGTTTACACCAATGAATAATTTGCAGCCATTGGATTCAAATCCAATTGTATATATAAGGACATCCACGGAATTGTTATCTATGTCCCTAGTAGACTTGTTCCCACACACACACACATATATATATATATATATATAACATTTATATTATTAAATAGATACTCCACTTATGTATAAATATCGGAGAAAAAATTATTTCAACCTCAAATATTTTTTTATATGCTAATGAAATATTATTTATGAAATTACTAATGGACTATAATATTTCAGATATTCTAGAAAACTTATTATTCTCAATAACATTAAATAATTTTTGGACCCAAAAACCATCTAATTTTAGATTACTACTGAATTTGCAAATTCTGTGAAATTTCGAACAAGTCAAAAAAAATTAAAATATGAAAATTTCATCATTATATAAAATTCGAAAACTTCCAATTTTAGAGTTTCCCAAAAACTCCAAAATTTCCTTCTTTCTAGAAATTCTATGAATATAAGAATTTTATAATTCAACAGCTTATTGTAGTGCATCCTTGTGAATAGAAGCTAAATTTATGTTTAAATACTAGAGGAAAAACCATTTGAACCCAAAGTAATGTTTTGTAGTGTAAGGAAATGGTATTTATGAAATTAGTAATAAATTAAAATCCTGAGACATTGGTGCAACCTAATTATTTTTAACAATATTAAATAATTTTTTGATATGAAAATCAAACGATTCCGGATTCAAATAGCACTGTAAATTTCTTTTATTTTCAAAATTCTATCCATTCCAAAATTTAAGAAATTTCAAAATTTCATTCTTTTATGAAAAATTTGAAAAATTCAGATTTTACTTTCCCATTAACTCTAAAATTTATTTTTTAAAATTCCCCAAATTTCCATATGTCTAGGATTTTTAAATTTGTATTTTTACATATTTACATAAATTTCAATCATCTCTAAAATCCAACATTATTTTGATTATACAATTGGAAATAAAAGGAAATTATTTTATAAGAAAAAGTTGTAAATATTATTAAGTTAAAATAAATGGTATATATACAAACACTATTTCATAAAAATATTATTTTCCATATTAATGAAAAACAAAACGAAACATAAATATGTTTTTTTCCCCAATTGTTGTTGTGTATTTGATTTCGTCCCTTCCATGCTAATTCAAAGTAGTTTGAAAAAAAAACCAAAATAAAATCCAAACAATGAGAGAAGAAAATAACAAGATAAATATATTTTAGTAAAACTAAATCAATCGCATTCTTAAAACATAAAAAGAATAAAATCGATGCAAGCACATATGTAAAAAATTACAAATGGAACTACTCTTAGAACTTAGTACCGAACTCATTATTGTCATGTGGCATTAATTTTGCAAACTTTTAACTTTTATATATATATATATATATATATATTTGAAAAGGTGGATAAACCACTTTCATTGATAGAAGGAGAAAAGGCATACAAAAGAGAAGTACAACACAAAACAAGACAATAAAAATAATCCACTAAAAGTGGATCAACACAAAATAAGATAGCAACACAAAGATAAGGGTACAAAGAAAAACTACCCCACATCACCAAGAGGACATCATCCAAAGTGGAAAAACTCAAGATGCAGTGGTAGCCTGGCGGTGAGGCTTTATAATATTTAAAAAAAAAAGAATTTACAAAAACTCTTCATATGTTTTCTTGTTATCATATATTTTGTTTAACTTTTAAAAATATAGGACTACTCATCATACATGGGATGATGCTGAGGGTGAATGCACAGGAGGAGGCCCAGTTCGTCCCCTTCTACCAAGAAAGGCATAGGCGAAGGAGGGCGAGCTTGCCCCTCTCACATTCAATGTGAGGTGAGCTCGCTCTCCTGCACCTAGGCTCAAGCATGCCGGTATGGAGAATTTATTGACCTCAAATAGGTGAGTAAAGCAACTAGAATAAATTTATTTTTTAAATTTAAATTTAAAAATAAAAATTTTGACAGATTAGGATGGTTGGGATTTGATAAATTTTGAAAGGGATGGAAAGACGTCTTCTTATTCCTTAATATTATTAAGAAGTTATGTGAAAACTTCACATGAAATCAACGCAATCAAAGCCAAGAAGAGGAAAAGAACCTTTGTTCAAACTCGCTACTTGTATATACATGTATATATATCACATCAACTCTTTAGAGCCAAAATCTTCCAATGATTTCAATCATGGTAGCCATATCACCTTTGAACTTCCATGGTTGAGGGTTAAGGGTTAACCGCTTGTTCATTTATATTAAAAATAAATAAATTATAATATTTAAGAAAAAATATTAACTTTTGGCATATGTTTTTTATTTTGATTATGGATTTTTATTTATTTATTTTTTTTTTATTGTTGGTTTGTGATAATCTAACTCTATTTTTAATATTTTAATATAATATTGAAAATACCCATAATAAAGGAGGTGAGTTTGCTCTCCTCATGTTAGACCCAAATCCATTGATGCAAGTGCAAAGTGTGCGGGTGAGGAGATTGCACCAACTTCACACAAATGAGTTTATGTAGTTCAAATTTTACAAATTTATTTTAATTTAAAATTAAAAATAGAAAGTTTGAAAATTAGGTTGTGTTGGGAATTTGATAAAGTTTGAAGAGATGGACTTAATATCCTCTAAAAATTTATGAAAACTTAACATAGTAGGAACACAAAAACAAAAATTAAAAAAAGAAGAGATTTTTTTTCTTTTGACAAAATTTGATAAGTGCATGTACAATGAGGGGTGTGCGCATAGCAAGTAATGACACCCTATTTATCTACTTTCACCTGATCAATGAGGAGATTGAGCTTCAAGCTTGCACTTACAGTTGAAAACCCTTTACACCATTATGCCCAATATATTTTGAACCCGAACAATGCGTGTTGTGTAACCCAAGCTTGTTGTAGTGAGTTCAATGCCGCTCAACCAAAGATCCTCAGGCAAAACAAAAGATTTTTTTTTCAAACTTTTTTACTATTTTATAATATATATTCAATGTTGCTGATGGATAAAGTGATTGGAGCAACCACTTTAAATCTTCAAATTTTGAGGGCCACACTTCATGTTTGCACAACGCCTCTTTGAGTTGGCTGACCAACAGATACTGACAGTATATTTGTTCCCTATGATTTCAAAGATTGTGAAAATAACTTGTTAATTCACTCAGGAGGATTAAGGGAAGAGAACTCTCCAAATTACCACATTGCTATACTTACTCACAATCCCCTCCAATCATGGCATGTCTATGCTAGGTGAGTATTTTTACTCGTCAAAAAGCACATCAAATATGATAACTAGTGCTTTTGCCACAATAGCAATCAAGCATTACAAACACGCAATTAGATTCAAATAGCATAGATTGCAATTAAGAAACAAATAAATCATAAAGATCCACAACCAATGTTAAATAGAATGAAACCCTAGAGTTCAACCATGCACGAACATCTACAAAATTAGCCCTCTATTAATGGAGGGCAAGCATTCAAACAACAAGACACGAAGAGAGTAAAACTAAACATGAAAATCTCTTTCTCAATTGTCCTAGAGGACGCCCAAGGACCTTCCGCGAATGCCGCGAAGCTAGTCTTAACGACTACAATCCTTCCTCTGCAAGATGATTGGGTTGAATTCTCCTTCTAAAATCACCTCAAAAGCCTGGGAGATTTGCACCTCTTCTTCCCCTTGCCTCGCCTCAAAATTGGAACAAAAGATGCCCTAGAAATCTTCATCATAACTATTTATATTGTACCCCTTACATGTTACTTACAGAAATAAGGGCATGGCCGTAAGGAGCTGGAGATGATGGTCGTGTGCCTTATGGGATCACTTATGGTGATAAAGCCTATCTGTAAGGTGTTATCTTGTGTTACAGTCCAGCTTACTACAATAAACGTTGGACCATAAGCTTCTTTGTATGCCTCTTACAACTACCCTTAAGGGTGTAAGGTCTACTAATAAGCTCTTCTGCATGGTCCTTATGGTCACACTTACGAGCGTAAGTCATGCCCATAAGTCTCTATGAATATGTATATGCTGCCTCTTATGAGCATAAGCATGCTCGCAAGGTTCTATGGAATATGCTTATGGCCGTAAGGTGCTCAGTAAACAATCTTGTTTGCATTGTCCTTCTTAAATTTATGATAAGAGAGAGCTCCATCTTCATGATTTATGCCTTATAACACTTTTTTTGGGTCTCTCTCATCTTTAAGTGTTGTCCAAAGCCTAAGAATGCAAAACTCACCATGTTTAATATCAAATTCCATGATATAACTCTAATACATGCCTAACGAATGTACAAAATGATATAAAATAATGAATAATTATACACTCATTAAATTCCCCCACACTTAAGCTTTTGCTTTTCCTCAAGCAAAAAAAAACATTATAAACCCAAAAAGAGAAATTATAAGACCTGGGTGCTCATGAATTGGGGAGTTTCAAAAGTAATCCGGTGTTAACAATACAAAGAAACTAAAAATTTCAAGTTCCAAAAATAGTATACACTCTATTGAAGGCCATTGATTATGTGTGTGTTACAACATTACTTAACTTATTTTAACCTAAAAGACTTCAATGGCAAAATTTCACAAAAAACTTCTTCTTTACAAGGTGATGGCTTCACACAACTCCTAAGGTAGCCTTTTCTCAAGAAGCCACATAAAGTGGCTTTCCAGCTTAAGAGAGATAGCTTTTCTACATCTTTTACTAGAAGATGGTAGCTTTCACTCTCCTAAAGAGGTAGCTCTTTCTCTCGTTAAGGCATATAAAGTATCTGACTTATCGAGAGTAACTCCACACATCTACTAGGGTTAGCTACTTCTACTTCCCAAATTCCTCTTTTCCAAACAAATTCTTTCAAATTTGTATAAAAAAAAATCAATTTATTTCACTTGAAGTAAAATGAACAACTATACAAAATCATATAAGGTCCAAGTTGTTACAATAGAGAAGTTGTGTGCTTCGATTGAGTGAAAAACAACAAATAGAGTGCAAACTAAAACAAAATAGAACTCAAAAGGAACAAACTTTCATATGTCCACCATAATACTAAGAAACTCCCATTGAATATCGAATGCACTGTCATAAATCACAACTTGGCAAATAAAAGAGTTCAATAAGTCCTAATCCCCTCCCCCACACTTAAAATCATACATTGTCCTCAATGTGTTTAAAAGATGAACAATAAATACAAAGCAATAAAAAAGAGGAGGCCAATGAAAATGAGTACTTCCCAGGTTTACATATGAGTGTTTGATAATCCTTGACACCGGCATGGTGTGTCCTTTGAAGTGCCCAAGTGGTGGCGTTCACTCATAGCCAAGAAAAGACCGAGTGAGCATCCCCTTTACATGTGAGGGTATTGGGTGTTCCAATAAAACCCTAAGAGCACAATAGGAAAGGCATTAAAGCTCAACAAAAATAAAATAACAAAAGAAAAAATAAAAGTCCACGAAATATCTCAAAAATGGATACAAAACTAGGTAGGGCCAACCTTTTCCATAACAGATGAATACAAAGACTAGAAATAAAAATTCAAATGAAAGAAAATAAAACTAGTGCTTGGTTATGTCTGATGGTGCTGAATCTATCAACAGATGTGGAGTCGGTGAAGGAGTAGGCATCCACGGAGAAGGAGCTATAGGAGGGACTAGCCTAGAAACAATCTCCAAGGCACTGTTGATGTCGGCCTCAAGCCGTGCCTGGGTCGTAAGAATTGTCTGCTATCTATGGGGGAGCTTTTGTAACTATCGGGATCCCTGTCATGGATGGGAGTGATGAGTCACTCTCACCTAACTCGTTGTCGGACTCCTCACCTGAGTCCTCATGCCCCTTTGCTAGCTTCTCAGTGGTACTGAGGGAAAAGATCTACCGGGAGCCACAACGTATAACCATCCTCATTAGCCGTAATATGTCCATGTCATAAGTGCTTGAATGAACATATTTCGTCATATGTTAAATGTATTGAGCATCACTTTTATCAGGTCGTATTGCTCATAAAGTGTATTGGTGTTCTTTTGTACAAACAGGGTGGTAAAGGTGATAAGTGCTAGAAAGTTCATATTTTCTATATCATTTACACTGCATTTCGGCATGAAACTTGACATGTTTAGCACCTAATTAGTATGAAATTTCATTATTTTGTTCACCACGGCCTTTATTTCTTTTTTAGGAAAAAAGAAGCGAATTCAAGGGCATTTTAAAGCAAAATATACCAAATTGTTGAATTAGAGCTTCACCATGGCTTACAACGCTATGGTAACATCTCACCATGGCCATTATATGCACTAACCACTGCCATTATCAAGCGGTGGTAGCATGGAACCACTAGAAGCAGCACAAAAGTGAAAATGGCCTCCCAACGGTCATTGTGAAAACCCATCATGACTGTGATCTCACCACGTACAACATCTAGAGAATCATGTCAGGACGTGACTTGGAGCCCAAGTAATAACTTACTCACCATAATTATCACAATGCCATGGTTAGGCTATGGCAAACTCAATTCTATAAATACCCTAGTTTTCTCTAAATTTGTGGAAACTTGGTGTTGTGGCAAGCTTTGTAGATTTGAGTGGTTGGAGATGACTTTCAAGCATATTTTAGCATAGTCCTATGAGTTTCTCAAGGGTAATTTAATGATCATCGTTAAAGGAAGGCGCGCGAAGAGATTTGGCTCCGTCTTGTCAATCTTGGGATCCCCTTACCCTTAACCTTCGGCGACCTATTAGAGTGAGTTAGTTTAGAAATTCTTTAAACATATATTTATTTTTTAAATCTTATGGCTCTCTTTTGATTTAATTCTTTATTTTATGATCCATAAGAACCAAAGGAAAATTTTATGTCTACGTCCCTCGATTATTATTTATGAATCTTGATTGTTTAATTTAATAAATCTTTCTAGTTTATGTGATTCATTGCATGTACCTTGATTGATACTCTTGTTAATGCGGATGAGGAAGATATGCCCCTACATTAAGAATACACTTGCATGATAGATCTATACATGCGCTAAGAAATTAGGCATAGCTAGGCTTCTGGATTAGGGACTGATTGCCTCTTAGGCTTAGGGTTTGATTAATCCCTTAGGTTCATGTCCAAACTTTTGTGAAGATTTCAAGAGTTTTCCTAGCATTTTCATCCTATAGAAAGCCACAAGAGCTACCAAATGGGCATGTGCCTGGCTGTGTGGCCTCAAAGGAGAGATTTCTGGAAGTTATTGTACCCGAGTTACTGTACACATGCATGTGGAATTTTCAACAGTACATGGCCATGTATAAGGTAGTGTGGCCCCCCAATTTCAGTCTTTAAAAGGCCACTTTGCTCCATTTTAGGTTATCTTTTGCATGGCTCTAGAGAGGCAAGGTGGCTGGGGCTTTAAGGCAGAGGCCTTTGCAGCTGAGGGACGTTTCTTCACCAACATTGATCGATTCCTCCTACACCATAGCACCAAGAAAACCACTGGTGACCGTAGCTTTTGAGTGAATTCCATAAAGACGTTGAGACTACCCACCAAGGTCATCATCACGAATATAGAGGGTTTTATTTCCATGGCTTTTGCATACTTTTGCTCATTTATTACTTGTTTTGTATCTTGCTCCCTAGAGAGCTAAACCATAGAGGGTATTTGATCATATGAACCCTAGGATTCTATTCTTGTATTAATTTACACTGTGTTTCTATTTAATCCAAGTTTAGTTAAGTTTCAATCTTGTTGGCTTAATGCTTGCTTGACTTATTGATCTTTTGGTTAATTGATTTGTATGATTTGTTCAACTTGGTGAGAGAGGGAGGTCTCCATTAGGGTTAGAATCTCCCAAATTGAAGAAGATTGAGAGGGTGAGCCATAAAATAGTGGAGTGCCCCCTTTCACCTTCGATTAATGTATCATATCTCTGTTTAACGTAAGCTCTAAGAAACCATATGTGGCATGAGGTGTTGTGAGAATTCTCCACCACATGACCTCGTGGGGGCTTAGGGACCTTTCACCTAAAGGTAGGGTTAGTTCTACTCTTCAGAATCAGATACATCCTTTGGAATCCCTAGAGTGTTATTCAATCATATGTGGTGTGAGATGTTGAGAGAATTCTTTGCTGGAACCTCGTAGGGACTAGGAGCCTAGAACTAATTTACCTTTTGATTTCTACTACTCAACTTGCTTGTTTTATAAACACCTTGTAAACCTCTCACTTAACACTTGAATCCTAAGTGGAGCATTACTCGAATACCTCACTTTCATTGATTGAGACTTCCCTTTATTTTACTATAGCATGCTTGCCTATGACATTCATTTATTCGTGTATTAGTTCATTACATCATCTCTTTGATCATTAGGCCAGATAACATAGAAGTAGCCATTACTAGTAATCTTGTTCCCTGCGGATTCGAGTACCCGACCTGTTGGGTACACTATTATTACTTGAGAGACCCATGCACTTGCGGACACACACAAGGGCGTGTCACCATGCTGAGGAGTGTCGCGCCACCTATAGTCTCCTACCCCTGAAGTAGATCTACCAACCCCATACCCTTAATCAACCATGTAATGTAGGGGTCGGCAAAGATCGCACCTAGGCCTACATGCTGGCCCTAGTATGTATCCTAGGTAGGTGGGGCAACGCTCTACTAGGCTGTAGAGGAAAATGAGCTCCTTCCGCCCCACCACTCCAGTGTTGTCAACCTTACCTGCAAAAAAACATGCCACGACAGCATGAATGTACCTGAGGGCCAGTCGAGTGAGAAACAAGGCCTTTGTAAGGCCTAGCTTGTAACTCCTACTTGTGCTTAGGTGGAGCCAAACTTCCTTGGCAGTAACACCCAATGGGAAGTTGATCAGTAGTTACTCATACTGAGGGATGCTGATTTAGTTGATGTCGTACAACCACATCAACAGAGAGAACTCGATGTAGGTCTGAGTCTGTTGCGTACAAAAAGCTATAACCTAATGACAGTGGCCTATGAAAACCTACCAATCCCTGGTCCACCTTAATAATGGACAAGACCTCGAGGATGATGTCTCGGTACACCTGCTCATCTAATGAGAACAACCTGCTCTAGCTGCCAGTCTGCATCATAACTCAGACTTCCTCCTCCAGATAAAGCTGAGAAAGAACATACCAGTCTAATATGTGGAACTGGCTCAACCGCTTCGTCCTCAAGCTAGCGAACCACTCTCAAAAGCATAGGGTGCAGAAGGTTGCGGCCAAGGGTACCACGGGCATTGATGTGCCCTCTGCCTCTGGATTGAGGTAAATGGCCCAGTCTATTACCTCTTGACTGGTCCAAACGTAGTCTTCATAACTCTGGCCATCCTACATAAGAAAAATATGTAGTTTAGTTCACAAGAATATTAAATTTTTCTAATTTACCTTAGCATACGGCCTGCTTACAAGAACCCACCTTTATGGCAGGACTTACGGCTGTAAGCCTCAGGGGAACCCACCTTTATGGCAAGACTTAGAGTTGTATGCCTCGAGGGAACTCACCTTTACGTCAAGACATGTGGCTGTAAGGCCCGGGTTCAAGCCGTAAGGACCCCTCCTATACAATGGAGCTAAAAAATTTACAGGTTTTGCAATAAAAGTAAAATATAAGTGTTTCTAAGCATTCAAACAACTGAATCCATGCATTTATACAGCTAATAACCGAAGAAATCATTAAAAAAACTTATATCTTTAAACAAGAAGAAGGAATGGAAAATCTAACCATTGAAAAGCTTCTAAACTAAATCCAAACCTGTTCTAGACACCCAAGAGTGAAGGAGGAGAACAAGGGGAGTGAAATGGGGAGAAAAAGTAGTGCCGGCTGACCAATGAATGGTGAGAAAGAATTTGAAATGAAGATCAAAGGTCGACAGTGGTGTTTAACCATTACCGCTTATAGACAGCTTACAGGCATAAGCTGTGACCGTAAGTCTCTCTGTATGGGCTTTTACAGGGTGCTTACGGCCATAAGGTCTGCTCCATAAGGGTTTCATCTCCTTTACAACCTAGGTTACGATCGTAAGAGCCTTTACACTGTAGCTTGTAAAGTTCTCTAAGTTACTCTTACAGTCTATCTTACAGGAGTAATTAGCCCATAAGGAAACCTAGGTTATATCCCTTGGAGGTTGCAGGTTGTTAGAGTTTCTTGATCTACCCGTAAAGTACTCTAGATGCCCCTTAGGCACTTACGGATCATAAGCGCACTCGTAAAGCTCTTTGGAACCCCCTTGTGAGGTGGATTATGGGTGTAAAGATGCCTATAAAGCTTTATAAAGAGGCATGACGATTAGTCTTATGGGTGTAAGTAGCTCGTAAGCAGTCCTAAAAATTTGAGCAGAGTTTCCCTTGTTTTGACAAGAAAGTTCAATACAAATATGGCCTGGTGAGCAAAAAAAATGAGTGTCTAGGATGACATTCAACCAACTAAATCTTGAAGAAAAAGACAAACCAATCATTATATTACTAACTCAAACAAAAACAAATAACTACAACTAAAAGCAAGAAGAACCAAAAATACAAAAAATTCTTGGGTTGCCTCTCAAAAAGCACTTGTTTTACGTCATTAGCGTTCCAAATAAGAATACTCCTTTAACCCAACATGGGAGTCTCCAAAATAATGCCCAATTGTGAAATCAAAGAAAATAGGGCCACAATCAATTTGATCGACTTTTAAAGTTAACCCTTCTAAAGGGTTTTCCTGTCTTCGCAAAGTGACTACCTTCCAATGTTTTTTTTTGCATATGTTTCTTAACTAGATTTGTTGTAAGAGAAAGGGGGTGTCTCCTCGTCCTGAGGATTATCCAAAGACTCCTTGAAAAGCTCCTTGTGTACCATTTCCTACACAAATTCATGAACAATAAAGTTGATCATGTCCATAAAGGCTTGGGAGGTGGCTAACAAGGCAGACCTAAGATGAGGGGCACATCAACATCCTCATTAACATCCAAAATCTCAAAATCAACTAGGAAGATGAATTTGTCTACTTTCACAAAAAAAAAATCCTCAATCATACCTCTGGGATGCCTAATGGATCGGTCTGCTAACTGAAGGGTCATCCTCGTAGGCTTAAGGTCACTAAGCCCTAGCTTTCTAAACATAGTAATTCGCATAATATTAATACTAACTCCTAAGTCCTCTAGGGCTTTCTCATTTACCAATTCACTAATTTTACTAGGGACAATGAGACTCCCTAGATCCTTCATCTTCTTTGGCATCCAATTTTGCAAGAATGCCAAGCTCTCCTCACTTAACTATAGAGACTTCCTTGAATTTCCTCTTGTTTGTAAATAGATCCGGAACTTCAAGTACTTAAGCATTTAAGACAATGCCACTATAAATGGCACATTGATGTGTAGATACTTGAGAAAATTCAAGAACCTCCTTAATTGCTCATTGGTGCAGTAATGCTTTAACCTAGAGGGATATAGATCGTGGAACATACTGCTTTACTAGTGGTGGCACACTCTTCTCAACATGTAGAGTCGATCTTTTCTATTTCGCTAGGTTTTTATAAACTTCAATAACTGGCTCTTTGTCTTTCTCAATCACATTTTATCTACTCATTCTCACTTCCTTACTACTCCTAAGAGTGATAGCCTTAAGATGCTCATGAAGGTTTGCCTTGGCATTACTCATTAAACTTCCTTGTGGTAGCTCAGACAACAATTTTGCAATCTGGCCAACCTGATTCTCCAAGTTCCAGAGAGATGCCTGCTGGTTCCTTATTGTAGACTCTATGCTCTGGAACCTAGCGTCCAACTTCTGAAACTTTATGTCCGTTGTTTGTATGAACTGAGTATGGACATCCTCAAGTGTGGGCTTCCGATCAAACTGTGGATGAGAAGGAAATCTTGGTTTGAGCTTTTCCTGTTACCCCTGATTGCCACAAGAGAAGTTGGGGTGATTCCTCCCCCCTAAATTGTATGTGTGGCTCTAGTGGTCGAAGGGCACTACCATCAAAGTCAACTTGCTCGGTGGGTCCATGCGCTCTTCCTACTATGGGACAAATGGAAGAAATGTGTCCTCGACCAGACATGTCACATGTCATAACTGCAGCTGGTTTCTAAGTGAATAAGTTATCAATATTTTTGCTCAAAGCCTCTACCTGATAGGCTAACATGGTGACCTCGCTAACCTCTAAGATCCTGGTGGGCTTGCTAACTGACTTTCCCCTGGAATTCCACTAGTAGTTATTCATGGCGATCTCCTCTATGAACTACTTGGCCATCTCTGGGTTTTACTGCCAAATGAACTACCTGTTACTAAGTCTATGAGCTATTGAGTGGTCTAGTTGAGGCCCTGATGGAATATTTGCATTTCATCTATTCTAGGAGATTGTGGTGCAGATACCTCCTTAGCAAATCCTTAAATCTCTCCCAGGCCTAGAAAAGTACCTCTGAATCCAACTGAACAAAAGAAGTAATCTCTCCTAATATAACTTGGTCATTCTTCCAAGCGGGAAGTAATGAGCCAGAAAAGCCTTGACGAGCTGTTCACATGTTGTCATAGATGCACAGGGAAGGGGTTATAGTCACTTAATGGCTCTACCCTTCAGAGAAAAAGAAAATAATCGGAGCCTAATAAAGTCATCGGATATGTTGTTCATCTTCAACATATTGCTAACCTCAAGGAACCCTCCAATGTGACTGTTCGGTCCTCATCTGGTAAATCATGAAACTGTACTGATTGTTGAACCACATGCACAAATGCAAGCTTAAGCTCGAACTTTTTCATGACTACTAGCAGGCAAACGATACAAGATTTGGAATCATTTAGAGTGGGACAAGCATAATCGGAATGGATCCTCTATTGATCCCCTTGATCGGCCATGTTTCCTAACTATTCTCCTTCAACTCTCATTGTTAATTAACATGTCTCAGTCAAAAAGCTTGTCATCAATCTAGTCTCAATCACTTTCTCAACATTGCTTTCTTCTTCTACCAGTGGTATGGATTTGCCCTTCGGTGGCATGCGCTGCAATCAAAATAAGATAATGGAAATCTTTAAGAACAAAATAAAGAAAGAAAGCAAATAATTAAAAGAACAATAAATAGCTAAACCGACGGAATACATGTAGTGTTTCTAATATCTCAAATCTTCCCAGGCAACTGTGCCAAAACCTTGATTGGGGAAGCAAGTGTATGCGCCAATCAAGTAATAAAGTGTGCGTGAAAGCATGGTATCGATCCAAAGAGAAGACAAAGATTACTAGTACTAATTTTTATCCCAAAAATTAACTTAATCAAAGTTGTGAAGTTGTCCAAACAAACTAGAAAGTAAAAACAAGAAACAATAAATAAAAGAAGTCAAGAAGATAGGGGAAAAAGGGATGCCCGGGTATAGTATCCCTCTAAGGTTTGTTAAGTTCAGGATAACGATTGTCTAAGCATGCAATCCTATTTGAACCGAGAGATTTTCTAAAGTATACTAAACCTCTCTTGCAAGCGCAATTAGTTACTGATTTAGTATAGTGCTGATACATACATCCCATAATCGCTTTATACTTATAAAATCTCAGTGTGGATTAATAAGAATTTCTTAAATAGATAATTTTTCTTGCGAAGAGATTACCCCTGATCCCATACATAATAGAAATATGATTTCTTCTAAAATCCATTCCTTATGATTGCAAAAAGCACAGAAATAACTTGTTAATTTACTCAGGAGGATTGAGAGAAAAGAACACTCCAAAGTACCCCATTGCTAGGCTTACTCGCAATCCCTTCTAATCGTGGCATGTCTATGCTAGGTGGTTATTTCTACTACATCATAAAGCATATTAAACATGATAACTAATGCTTTCGCCACAACAGCAATCAAGTATTATAAACACGTAATTAGATTCAAATAGCATGGCTTGCAATTAAGAAGCAAATAAATCACAAAGATCCACAACCAATGTCAAATAGAATGAAACTCTAGAGTTTAACTATGCATGAGCATCTACAAAATTGGCCCTCCATTAATGGAGAGTAAGCATTCAAACAATAAGACACGAAGAGAGTAAAACTACACATGAAAAGCCCCTGTCTCAATCGTGCACGAGGATAATCACCGGAGAATGCCAAAGGACCTTCCTCGAAGGCTGCCAAGCTAGTCTTGAAGGCTACAATTTTTCCTCTCGAAGACGATTGGGTTGAATCTCCTCCTAAAACCACCTCAAAAGCCCTGGAAATTCTCCCCTCTTTTTCCCCTTGCCTCGTCTCCAAATTGGATCAAAAGATACCATGTATAGAAATCCCCATCGAAACTATTTATATTGTATTAGTTATGGGCTGCTTACGGACGGAAGGACATGGCCATAAGGAGCTAGAGATGATGGGTAGCGTGCCTTACGGGATCACTTACGACCATAAGTCCCATCTGTAAGGTCTTCTATCTTATGTTACGGTCCATCTTACGGCCATAAACACTAGACCGTCAGCTTTTTTGTATGCCTCTTATGACCATCCTTATAGCAGTAAGGTCTACTCATAAGCTCCTTTGGATAGTCCTTATGGTCACACGTATAGGTGTAAGTCCTGTAGTCCCTTTGAATATCTATATCTTCCCCGTTATGGGCATAACTATGCTCACAAGGTTCTCTACAAGAGACTTATGGTCGTAAGCTGAGCTGTGAGGTACTCATAAACAATTCTGTTTGCCTTGTCCTTCTTCGACTGATGCCAAGAGCTCCATCTTCATCATTTGTGCTCTTGAACACTTCTTTTAGCTCTCTCTCTCATCTTTAAGTGGTGGCCCGAAGCTTGAAAATGCAAAACACACCATGTTTAACATCTAATTCAACGATACAACTCTAATACATGCCTAATGAGTGTACAAAATGATATAAAATAATGAATAATTGTACACTCATCATTGCCACTCATCCAGGATCATACTTAGCTCCTTATTGGATAGTGGGGTTTGTCTAGTTATAGGGCTCAACTCACATCTAATTGAGATGCCTCCATCTTTCCCAAACTTATCTTTCGATTCCCAGAAATAGTCATACAAAATGAGGGTGGCTAGTTGCAGTTTTCACTATCAAAAAACACAATAAAGCCTCTTACACAGTTAAAAAAAAATTGTTTATTTATAGACAGTTTAGCCCATAATAATTCTGTTTTCGATAAATTTGTTTATTTTGTACTATATCTGATAACTTTGAATTATATTTTGATTTATGAGAATTATATGGTGTTCCATATTTTAAATATAAAAAATTATAAACAAACTTTAAAAATTAAAAAGAAAAATACTTCAATATTGTTTTAATTTTGTTAACAATAATGTTTAATTATGTTAAAATTTTAAATTGATCTATAAATCATGTTTAAACTATCATTTATAAATTTAATCCCTTAATTAATGCTTTTTTTTTGGGGCATCAAAATAAACTCTTATTAAAGTAATACTTAATTTTAAAATTATTATAACTGTTTTAATGCAACCAAAACTAATAAATAACATGTCTACTACTAAATTTAACATATAATATATAAAACTTATGATCCTTCAATGTGTTGATATAATATAAGTGCAACACAATGCCATTGCCTTAAATCATTTATCAAAAATTTTATTAAAATATTGTTATAGCATAATAATGGAGTGAAATTTTGAACCAAAATTCAAACAAAATTTACTAACCACATTTTCTCTTATCTTGGAAGATGCATTAAAAGCTTTGGTAATTTTATTTTAAAATTTTATGAATAAAATTTATAGTATGTATAAATATTTAGTTTTCTCTAATATCTCCTATATTTTAGTGACATTAATTTAATGAATAATATTATAATTTTTATTTATGGTTCAAATCGTTATTTCTCATATATTTATACATAAGCGGAGGCTATATCTTAATTTATATTTCATAATATATGTTTGCTATTCATGACCTTCAATTTCAGTAATAATTTCATGATATAAGTGTGTCCAATGAAATTTAATAGTTTAATTAATCCCATAAATCGATATTAAAAATTAAGGGAAAAACTAATTTATAGCATATCTTTGAATTAATTTTAATTATTCAAGAAGAAATAATTAAAACTCAATTTAACAATATGAACTCAAGTAACAACAATTAATACTCCATTCAATTTACTTTGCCCAATTTTATCAAGAATAAAACTTAAAAAAATATATATTTAATTACAAATAAAATTAAAAAATTATATTTAGTTCCATAGTTTATATTTATGTATTTGTATATGAATACATCTACATTTAAACCTTGATAAGTAGGCCCTCTATTCTCAAATAATTATTATTTAAGATCTTAGCACTATGATTAAGTAAAATATTTAATAGCTTAAATTAAAGGAATATTTGACTTAAAAACTCTTTTATGAAAAATACTCGTAATTACTATTTTATTATTTCTCTTTCACATAACATGAATTTCCCACTATCGAAAACATGAATTTGATTAGTCATTGTAAAATATTTTTTTAATTAAAATAAGGGCATAAACGCAAAACAAAACAAAAACAAAAAAAAAAACAAAACGTTCAAATGTTATTTTATTTCTAAAATATCACTTATTTTATTTGAAAATTTAAACTTTCTTATTTTAAAAATTATTTATGGTGTGTTTGGTTGGTTGAAGTCCACCGAAGTGCCTAAAGATCTGAAGTGTTAATTTATGTTGAAGTGAGAAATTCAGTTGGAAGTGTCCAGTTTCAAGTGTTTGGTTGGAGAAGTGTCACTTCAGTGACCACATTTTTTGTTTGGTTAGTGGAAATGAGAATGAGGAAAACTTCACTTCATGACTTCATGGTGTTTGGATGGTGGAAGTGTGGTTCCACTCACCACTTCAATCAAAAGGTGAGGTTACCCTTTCACTTGTTAGGATTAAATTAAAATTAATTATATGTTTTTTTTAATTAGCATAAGAAAAATGTAGAAGTGGGGTTCAACTCAAATATTTTATCCGGAATAGTTAAATATGTACATATATATATTTGAATAAAATTTTTTTAACAACATAATTATTTAATTTGAGTAATTGTAAGAAAGTTAAAATTAGTGGAAAGTTTAACCTTTTTATATTTACATAACCCAGGGAAAAAAAGAAAACCTGCAAAACATTAAAATGTGCAAAAAAACCATTCAACATCATATAAATATATGTTTTATTTGCTACAGTCACTGAACCATGACTGGTAATATTATTTAACAAAGTTTGAGAGAGTACAAATTGTTTACTTGGACAATAAAATACAACTACCAATACTCTCATCAAAGGAGAGGAGTTCCATGTGCACTTCATGGTTCCACAGAGTAGTCCGACCTCGCAAGCAAACACCAGTTGATGTTCGGTCATGGCTCAGGTCTCATAAAAAAGTAAACATATACATCATCACTTCATCGGCATTGGTAGATCCTTTTTGCCTCCAAAACCAACACACATGAGTAGCAAACTAAACCCACAATGGGAAAAGTTGAAAATAATTGTAGGAAAAAAACAATGGATCAAGCAGGCTCTAACGGTGGCAACGCATGCCTCCAAGTTGCCTCGCCATACATACCTTTTCATGCCTATAATCCCTTACAGTTAAAAACTAAAACCTCAATAAACATAGGTAACACAACAAAAGTTCGAAGACAACATTGAAAATAAACATTGACGTATGAATAATAATGAAAATAAGACACTCTTCAAATGGATAAAAATTAATCTAAAATATACACACAAAACATTTGCAAACTTGAGATCCAAACTCAAAGACCTTTTACAATTATCCCAAACTTTAGTAAAACCACTGAAAAGATCCAAGCTCTCTAGCTTAAGAAATGAAATTTCAGCTCTCCAATGCAACTTACAAATAAATTACAAGAATAACAAGAAAACTAAAAATCTAAAACCCCTTTCCCACATTAAAATCACAAATGAAAACTACTCCCAATTCATTTAAACCACAATTAAAAATCTAAATTTTTTCAACAAAAAACAAATGCAAAAAAGTTTCCGCAAAATGACAACGACAAAATAAAATTTAAGGGAAAAAAGTCATAGAGACCCTTTCTCATGATGGAATCTATTTGATAAAACCAAAACTCAAACCACTACGAAATTCAAAGGCATGTGGCTGCAAGAGAAGGGTCTTCACCCCTCAATTGGCCTGCCACTACACCTGTTTATTTGTAGAGGCAAAAAGGGAACCTGGCCTAAGTGTATTGCTTTACTCTTATGTAGTCATCATTGCCATGTAAAATACACCTGCAATGCCAACAAAAAAAATGTAGGTTAGAGAAACCATTAATATATAACAACCACTAATAAGTTCATATAAGTGCAGATAGTTCAAAATACAAGCAAACAAGATGAAAGTTTTTAGATGCAACATGCATGCTACTGACACAAATAACATAGGCAAACCTGAAACATTGAAACAACCCACATAATGTTTGTGGATGCACAAAAAAAAACATGAAATAATGCATGAAATGCAGATAATGCAAGCAATAGTTTAAACAATCCCCATGGGAGTTGAACAACTCCGTAACACTAAACCATTCATGTTGTGGTTCACATCATCCGGGAAAGAAAGCTCCTAATCCAATCTTGACGCAGTTCCATATCTCTCACCATGAAGCCCCTAGATTCAGTTTCCCTAGACTGAAGATAATCAAATACCGCAACAAGCTCATGCTTGGTGAACCCCTCAACACCCATAACCCTTTCATATAAAATCTCAGTCCAATGGGTTGGGTTCTGAATTGCATTGGCCATCTTATCCACAACCTTAAGTACATCGCCCATCATGGAAGGGCTTTTAGGTCCCTTGCTATTACGTTGGGACCTAACACTTGATGATGGAGCAGGGTTCCTACCTACGGGTGTAGAGTTGCCATTATTACCTTCCTCATCACTAGCAATATCAATCGGGTCTGATTCACCATTGTCATTGTCGGTTCCTTCATTTTCAGATTTGTTGGCAAAATCTGAAAACAAAGAAGCAGCGTAAGAACCTGTTGCACTGTCTTCGCCACAAATTATCCTAAGCCCTTCATAGTTCTCAATGGGCTTGTTTATGAATGGTTTTGCACCCAGGTCTGCCTAAAACAGACAGATAGAATAATATCAAATGTAAAATTGAAATATGTAAGTCAATGAACTGTTAAAGGAAAAAATTTACCAGCATACCTCAGTGTATGTGAAGGCCACAAGTGGGTCGAGAATTATCACCTTGTTTTCGTCATTCCAACCTGCCCCACTCAAGTCCCTCGCTTTCTTAATTTCCATATACCTTACTTTTAGCGTCCGATAATGGTTCACCACATTCTCTAGGGTGAAATTAGTGTTAAATCTTGCATTCACGGCACTTCCAGCATGTCCGAACGTAGCCCGCTTAAATGATTTGTCACATTTAAGACCCTGTCTCACTTGCTCTACCAAAACAGGTATTAAAACATTATCAAAATCAGGCTTCCAACGCTTGTTAGGTGTTCCATGTTTGGTGGCAGCCTTCGAAGTGCCGTCCTCCATGTTACTTCAAATATTAAATCTAGTATAAAGAAGGGATGCTTAAGAAAAATTATCAAAATAGAATGAAATACATCCACACATGAAACTAAAAAAGTGAATATAACATGTTCGAAAAAGTACACACAACAAACAACACAAATGGAGAAAACACATTCCTAACACCTACTATCGGCCAGTATAGTGATTCCACATTTCATTTGCTATGTTGTCCCTTAACTCCACCCATTGCCTATTTTCTTCTCGTTGTTCGCGTTGGGTCCTGTTTTGTGAGGGCACAAGTTGCTCTTCCTCTAATGTGTTGCCCTCGTGCAAGATACTGTCTGTTGGATCCACACCTGCTATATAATTATGTATAATGCAACATGCAAGGACTAACCTTACTTGTGTTTTGAATGGAAAAAATGGCCGCGAGGTAAGAATCTTAAAACGATTCTTTAAGATACCAAATGCTCGTTCAACCCGTGATCGTAGCATTGAATGCCTAAGATTGAACAATTCTTTTGGGTTTGTTGGCGGCCTTCCACTATGTTCCTTAAGATGGTATCTTACTCCGCAATACGGAGCTATGAAACCATTCATAGTGGTGTATCCGGCATCAACGAGATAATATTTTCCTATATGCACCGAGTATGATCAAGTGTTAGTGTTTTTTTAATTTTATATATGACTACACATTTTATAGTGTACCTTCTATAATCTTTAGCCCCTGTGATTGAGGGCGAGATATTGCATCCCTTAAGACAGTGAAATCATTTGCAGATCCCTCCCATCCAACTAGGACATATGTAAACTTTAAATCCGCATTCACCACAGCCAACACATTTTGAGTGATTCCCTTTCAACCACGAAACCAGGGTATTTCATGGGGAGGAATGGACGCTTCAATATGCGTGCCATCCAACAACCCAGTGCAATCCTACATGAGAAGCTAAACATTATTGACATTTTCAAATTGGATTTTGAGAAATAGAATAACTCTTTTACTTTGTTTATACTTACTTTAAAAAATGGGTACCAATTAGGATTATTCTCTATGTCCGAGTGACAATTGCTATTGGGAGGTAGGACAAAGTCATCACGTACAACGCGAAATAGCACGAATGACATTGTTAAAATATCTGCTGATAGTTTCTCCTGATCGAAGAAATTCTAACCTCACTGTTTTGTTCTTCGTGTTATGCCCAACTATGTGTAGGAATATTGCAAGTTGCTCCTCAACGGACACATGGCGAGTATCAACAAGTAGACATCTGTCACGCATTATTTGGGATAAATGCATGAACGGTCCTACATCCATTCTTAGGTAGCTTACACAATAGTCTCGACCACTTCTTAAAATACGATTCATGTGTTTTTTTCTAGTTAGGTCCCGGAATATTGAAGGCTCAACACATCTAGGACTCCTACTTGTATGCATTTCTTCAATTATATATGCAATAATGACAACAATTGTGGTGAATGCCACGGCAAGTTGTCTAGCATGCTCACCTAATGCCCAACTATCCATCTACACATATGCATGCACAAGAGATCAAAATTGCATTAGGCCATATACTTCAATTTCCTATATTATGTGTCACAAATTTTAGTTAAGCAAACTCAGAAGTATAAACATAAATATAGAAGTTGTACAAAAGTGACTTGCAACAAACTCACATAACAAATGCATAAGATAGAACATGTTTTTTTTTTTTTTATCAAACTGTCTAACAAACAGGAAGTCTTAACTAACATTAACACAACATGCAAGCAAGTAGCTAATTAAGGAGGACAATGAGCTGTTGGCATTACTCTTAAAAGCATGTAAAAGAATTTTAGAGATAGAAGCATCAACATTTTTTATAATATCGTTCTTGTTTATGTTCCTTATTATTGGACTGTTATAAAAGAAAACAACTTCACATAACAAATCTTAAAGAAATCAAGTTCTTAATCATGATGTTGTTTAGTGAGAATTAAGTTTAAGAAAAGCATTTATCCTCAAAACAACTACTAAAGAAACCAAGTACTAATCATGATGTTGTCATCAGAGAATACTAAGCATAAAAATGAGAACTATAAACAAAATTATAAACGAAATACTAAGTTCTTATAGAAATAAAAAGCATTCAACAGAGAATTATAAACAAAATTAATTCATATAAATGAGGAATTAATCTATATATATATATAGAGAGAGAGAGAGAATGTTACCTTGCTAGTGAAGATGAAGATGATCTGAAGGATGGAGAACAAGGAGATGGGTACAAACCCTAGTATTTTGGGAAGAAGATGGAGAGGGGTCACGGGTTTTCCAAATCACGGAAGTGGGGGTGCTCATAACACCCCCCACGTGATTCATTTGGCAGAAATGGACTTCGGCCACGTCAGTGAAATTTGCCGAAGTCCCACTTCAGCCCTTTTTTTCCGGAAGTCAGAATGAGGAAGTGGGGGTATTTTGAAAGTGGGACTTCAAGGGGTCATTCTCACTTCAGGGAACCAAACAAAGAGAAGTCACTTGGAAGCCACCACTTCATTCACTTAGGTGCCCACTTCGGCGAACGAAACATACCCTTAACATTGACATACTACACAATTTATGCAGCATCATTAATCACAAACTTTCAATATATATATATATATATATATATTTCTTTTTCTTTCTTTTAAAATCCTTCAATATTGTCATAGTTATGTTGACTATGGTAAATTTTATTATATTAATAATCTTTTAGCTATTTTTTTCCTTCTAAGAACTAAGATATTATTTTTGGTATTTTTTTATTATAAAAATATCAAAATAATTTTCTATTTCCAAATAATTAACCAACAGTAATTATTAATTTTATGTTTTTATGAGAAAAAAAATAACTGATAAGCTTCACCTTAAACTGCTTACTACTAATCTAATATGTAATCTATAACATTTATTGAGAGGTTACCCAGCAAAAAATAAATAAATAAATTTGTTTCTTATTTAAACCTTTTGTAAAAGAAAAACAAATATTCATTTTGATATTATTTAATTTTTTAAATAATACAATAAAATAATAATTTTTTATTTAATCAAGTACATAATAATAATAATAATAATAATAATAATAATAATAATAATAATATTATTATTATTATTATTATTATTATTATTATTATTATTTTATCAAATACAAAGATAATGATTTTGTTTTAAAGACATTATTAAAAAAATTTTGATTTACCATAAGGGACTCTTTGTAACACAATATCAATTACGCTTTCCTATCGAAATTATTATAGTTTTACAAGAAAACACATATAACATTAAATAAAGGTCCGAAATATTGAGAATATTTATAATAGGAAATTCAAAATTACAAATCAGAAAAAAATATATTTGTATTGACATTTACAATAAGAAATAAAAAGAAATCAATTATAATTTATTGATTAAAAAATCATAAACGAATGTCCAAAACTGAAAACATGATTAAATTTAAATACTTGGTTTAAAGGAATTTTAAATTTTTAATAAAATTTAATTCCATTTTGATTTTAATTATAATTTTAATCTAATTTGTATTTATTCGTATCATGAAATTAGAGAAATTCCTATACCCAACCAAAAAAGTTAGAGAAATTAAACTTTATGGTATCACACACTTATATCATGAATTACAACACCAACTTATCTATAAATCTTTGATAGACAATAATTTAAACCGCAAATATTATTTCGTAAATTTATTTATAAATAAATGGCGGATTAAATTTTTGAGATATTAGAGAAAACCAATAATTGTTATAATATGATTAAGTTTATATATAGACAATAAAAATTGTGAAAAAAATTTAAACATAAAACTAATTACTTGTTAATTAAATAGATTGTTTTCTCCCAGGCTTATTATTAATTCAAAGCTTGAATAGAGTTTTTAGAAGTATTCGAATATTGTTTCTGAAAAGAAGTTTTGTTATTTATAATGTTGTGGCCACAAAACATTTTTTTTATAACACAAAAGCCACTCAACTTTTCATCGGTTGAACCTGTGGTCATAATGGCTTGTTTTAAGGCTATTTTCGGTGCCACATCAGCGCCATGCTAGTGCCACATCAGCGCCACATTAATAAACTCATTGAAACAGCCTTAAAGCAGGCCATTATGGCTACAAGTGCAACTGAAGAAAAGTTAAAGGGTTTTTGTGTTATAAAAAAAGTTTTATGGCCACAGCATTATAAAATGCAAACATTTGTGGCCAAGAATGAAATGAACCCGCCAGTTTTGAGGATATTTCCGGCGACTTTGCTGACATGAAGGCCAATGATGCATATTAAATTTATCCTCCTGTCATACGTGGCAGTAAAACTCACCAGCTTTTTAAACCCTATGTCATGTCAACGCCGCGAGGAAACCAAAGCACTTCACAACTTCTAATAACAACTACAAACTTCAAGCTCACCACAAACAACAATAACAACAACGACAACGCAACCTTAACTCCTCCACCGCCACCATGTCAAGTAACTCAAGGTTGAAGAAACCATCAGACTTCATCTCAAGCTCAGATTTGCTATGTGTTGAGTTGACAAGCCTGTGTGGATAAGAACACTGCCAGCGAGCTTCATCAGAGATAAGTGCTAATCAAGTTATTTGTCGATAAAAAAGGATGCTTCATAGATAATGTTAGCACCGGTGTTGTCATCGATAAGGAACACATGAAAGGAATTAGTGATGGATTTCAGGCTTGGATGGAGGAACTAGAGACGGAGAAAAGCAGCAATGGCGGCTTTGATGCCCTATTCTAGGGTTTCAATGAGGTTAGGTGAAGAGAAGCGACTTCCCATCAAGGTTGACAGGGCTCAACCCTAAAAAGAGGATGAGTTGGACTACCATGTCACACAAGTTATGAATTTAATATGTCTCATTGGCCTCCACATCGACAAAGTCAATGGAAACAACCACAAAACCATCTATTATGGCCACGAGTGCGCCCGGAGAGAAAATAAGTGGACATGACGTTACAAAAAAAAGATTTATGGGCAAAACATTATAAATTCAAAACATTTGTGACCACGAGAACAACTTTCCCATGTTAATGTTAGGTGGTTACATTAAAATCTTTTTTTATATTCTATGTTTTTAGTTCGAAAACCTAACCACCTCTTATCCTTCATCTGATTTAGACACCAATAAAATAATTTATTTTCTTTAAATGTTCATGTTAGGTGGTTACGTTAAAATCTTTTTTTATATTCTATGGTTTCAGTTCGAAACCCTAACCACCTCTTCGCCTCCTTCTGCTTTAAATCACCTTTAGGAAAAGTGAGATCTAGTCTCATCTTTCTCTCCCTGTTTGCCTGTGGTGCGATGGTTGACAGATGCGGTGTGCATGGTCATTAGAATAAAGCGCATAGTTGTGAGTGTACAATGTTGGTTGAAATTATGTCTTTTATTAATTTCCCATAGGATAAAATACTCTAGAAACTGTGTTCAGTAGCACCCCATTAAATCTTGTTATTTGTGTAGAAGGAGTTCTAATTATCTTCACATTTTAAGGCATAGAATTTGTTTGGACGCTAACCAGGTAAGTAAACCACATCTAGGGCCAGCGGGAGTAGGGCAAGCCATTACCACCCCCGCCACAGCTATCATATACGATGCCCCACCCCGGCTTTCATGAATAGTATTTTTTTGAAATACCATAACCGCCCCGCCCCATCTATCTTCAAAACCATGTAATTGATTTTTCAATACTCTCCAATGTATACACACATACTACACTATTATGACTGTAGTAATGAATAGTATATCTACAGTAACACTTATAGTATTACACGGGCATGGCCCACCTTAAGACTGGGTGTTGCAACTTAGACATGACTAAGTTCTAGCCAGATGCACCCGAATCTGCGACCTTCAACCTCCTGGTTTCTTCAGTCCGCCTCGTAGCAATTGACTCGACCCGAGCTCCTCCTGCCTACGGCTTCTTCCTTCCTCACATCACTTCAGCAAGTCTCCCTCTCCCGAGGGACGTGCCCACCAAGGCACACACGACCATCTCACCAGAGATAGCCACCGAAGATCTCCCGATCTTCTTTCCAAACTTGGCCCAAGTTTGGTCTTCCAAATGTTCTTCTTTTGGCACATGAAATATTGTTACTAAACTTAATCTCATCTTCATCCAAGTTTAGCCTTCAATATCTTCAAGAATGATCTTCAATTATCCATGCTTGGATCTCCAAATCTCTAATCATATCTTATGCAATCTTCAATCAATCTCCTCATATGACTAGTCTCCATGAATAGTTCCGCCCATAGATAGCTCTTGGATTTTCCTTGAAATTGAGTTGCTAAATATGATCTTGATAATCTCCTTGGCATGTCTTTACCTTATTTACTTTGTGTCTTCAAATAGCTTCACACCAAACTAAACCTTGTGTCTTCTAATAGTTTCATACCAAGTTTAACTTGTGTCTTCTAATAGTTTCATACAATCTTCGTGATCTTGAATTCTTGCCAATGATAGAATATTTCTCTCTCTTCAAATAGATCTTTCTATAAAGGAGTTCTATCAAAGATATGAATTGTCATCCCGGATCTTACCAAGGATAGACAATCATACCTAAAATAAAACTTACCTTTCTTGAAGAGATCCTATAGACTTGAGGTACTTTCCAAACATAGTTTATCATCACATGACTTTAATGAGAGGAATATCTACTAAGTAAAATCCTCAACCTTGATCTTCATAACCCTCTAAATAAAATCTCCACCTTGATCTTCATCACATGTCATGACATCATCCTTTGCCACATCATCATCCTAGTCACTTCTTCCTTTGATGAGTCATCATAGGCATGTCATCATCCTCTTGCCATGTCACTATATGGCTTGTCATATAATGTCAATCCATTTTACTAGACTTAACACTCACAATCATGGTGTGCATTAAACGGGGAATTTAATTATACAATAATATAATAATACATTTACAAGTCTAAATAAGTTTAATCTACTGCACATACAGTGCACCAGAATGTTATATAAGCATGTCGTAAAAATAAAATTATACTTGAATTATGTATTATAAAATAACCTATCAATAACATTTACCTAATGCTTATGATAAAAAAAGATTTTTTGTTTAAAAACTTTTATTTATATATTATGTATTAATAATTGGTATTTTTATCCCTATAAATTTGCTAAATTATATTTATAATTTGACACTCAACAAATTTTCAAAAAAACTTTTAACATTATAAAATTGCTTTCGTAGAATTAATAATTGGCAAACATAACCTTCCCTTTTGTGGTTCACATATATCCCTTTAAAAATTAAATAAAATATAGACATTTATAACATGAGTAATATAAAATGAATAACAATGAAAAAAATATTTTATTGATAATTATTTTTTTTATACATCGAAAGATAAACCTATTAAGACATCACAACTTTGGGAAAAACTAATCAACCAACAACCTCTTGCAACAGTTTGGTCACTTTTATATCCAAGGTTCAATAATCTCCTTAAACCACAGTTCCTTTTGTAAAACCGAGTTGGAGATAATTAGCACCTCTATTGCATTCCTATATGTGTGTTGGATAGTCACTTGCCACTCTTAATTGACCCCACACACTTGAACACCAAGTTTGCAGCTTCATTTATATCACAAACACCCATCCTAAGAATATGGACCAATTCCTTCGAATCCATCTCCAAGATGACTTGTCTATGCCCACAATTTAAAGCTAGCTTATGGCCATGATATACGGCCCACAATTTTGCTAAAATAGATGTACCATGTCCTACATTAAATAGAAAACCACCAAACCATCTCCCGCAGTCATCTCTAGTGACTCCACCGCTACCTTTGGGGCCTGGGTTCCATTTGCATGCACCATCAATATTAACCTTGGCCCACTCACTCAATGTTACTTCCCAAGATATTAATCAAGCCTCCTTAGCCTTCTGTGGAGCATCTTCCCTCTTTTGTACCTCGAAAACTTACTCACTGTGCCCTCTAGTAACTAACAATTGTTGCAATCTTCCCATCATCAGCCAAGTCGCTTAAATACTCTCTGATTTCTCCAAATCCATATTAGCCGAACTACTATTGCAAATTTACTTGCCTAAGATCCATCCATCCCTTTCAAATGTCCAACAACATTCTAAATGATCTCACCATTTAGTACATTTATGCATCTAGCAGTCTCCACCAAATTGTCCAAGTTCTTGGGCAATCTCTCACCACATGAATATATAGCAGTCTCTGCCAAGCCATAGTAATCACACATCAAGTTTGTTGTGAATCCCCTTCTCATTCTCTCAAAGTTTTGTTATTACTTTATTATGCAACACCATCCACAACATTACATTGCATCGCTGAGGACACCTGATCTTCTAAATGATGCACCGAATTTCGTCCTTATCCTCTTGAGCTTCATGACAAATCATTTGGTATGTTGTTTTTATAGTGAAACATCTCGACTTTGTTGCATTCCAGCCTTATCTATCAATAATATCCCTATCCCCAAGAGACATGTAGCTTGTATCTTGCACATTATGGAAGAAGGCAATTATTGCCTAAGCCGAGTGAGGCTGCAATGATCCTCTTCCTAATCATCAGCAATTTTTTTAAATTTTTATTTTTATCTTTCCACCAATTGGAGTTCACTACAGCTTGTGCATGTGATCAAAGGGGTATCCATAAGCCAACCATCTGACCAGAAGAAAGTCGGTCTCCATTATCCACTATAACCTTCAAACCCCACACCAAAAGAGGATTTGCCATCACCATCTCTTGCCACAACGTGGATGAATGGGCCTTTTTGTTGATCATGGTCACTCTAGCACCATGAACACCATACTTAGCCTGAAGCACTAAACCCATATGCAATATAACTCTAAAATGTACCTCCATCCAACCTTAGCCAGTGCACAAATGTTCATGAAATGCAATGGCTTGAGTCCAAAGCCTCTCGACTTCACTGGCTTCGTGATTATCCTCTAGCCAACTGCATGCAATTTGTGTTGATTATTCCCATGCCCTAATATAAAATTCCTGCACAATTTTTCCAATTCATGTCACACAGATAAACGAAATTTCATAGCTTGCATGAAATGAAAGGACACTACATTAACAACAAATGAGCAAACTAATTCGCCCAGCAAGTGATAATGTTTTGGCCTTCAATCCTTCCAATTTTTCCTTGGCCCTATAATACTTTGGAAATTCTCCTTACCATTCCTTCCATGATGCATGGGAAAGCCCAAATAAGACCATGAGTTCTCAAAAGCAGCTATATTTGCCACCCCACAAATTCTAGTTCTTGCTTTAACGCCCATATTTTTTGAGAACATCACCTTAGACTTGTCAAAACTCATATTTCATCATGACACACTACATAATCTATGCAACACTGCCTTGATAGTCTCCATTTGGTCTACCAAGCCTCTATAAATAAAATTATGTCATTTGCAAAAAAAAAAAATGCGAGAGTGCTAGGCCATTTCAAGGTACTTTAATAGGTATTTATTGTTTAAAATTAATGTCTTGAATAATCATATGAGACAACCTCACTATGCGAAGCACAAATAGGTGATCGTGGTTAGACTTGGCAAATCCTTCAAGTTGGTGCAAAACTCTTTGTTGCTTGCTCATTCCTCTGGTACCCTACTAGAACTAAAACACTTCCTCAAGAAATGGAATTGGTCTCTTCCACATGCACTTCATTGTTGTTGGTAAAACTCCATCAAGAATCCATCAACTCTTGGAGCTTTGAATGGCACCATTCCCATTAAATCTTTATGTAGATTAGCCACTAACACTTCCTTGCAAGTCGATTTCTATGTAACGTTATGAAGATAAGGGAAATCATCCCTCAAAGCTTGTGGACGAACTACCTCTTTTCTAAGTACAAATTCTTGTAAAACTCAGTGGCTATCCTTTGTAAGTCCTTGCCATATGTAACCCATCTTCCCTCATTATCCTCTAGGCCCAAAATTTTTTCTTGTGCCCCTTGATAAGTGTTGCTATGTGACAATACTTTGTATTGCTATCTCCTTGGGTAAGCCCATCACACTTTTAATTTTTAAAAATTGCATAAGTTCTTCATGGTTTAAAATCTCTATCACCACTTTTTAAAGATTTTGTTCTAACTTAACTATATTTGACCTGCAGACTAACTCCAACCCTAATTGAACTCTGATAAGTGCTTGAGTAGACATATTTTTATATATGTTTTACATGCATTGAGCATCATTTTTACTATGGTTTATGTCTCATATTGTGTATTTGGTGTTCTTTTATGCATATAGGTTGTGAATGCCTTGAAGAGTAAAAAGGAAGCAAAGATAGGCTATAGAGGCACAATGTTGGGAGTTCTTGTTCAATTCAAGGACCAAGACACGAGAGGAGTTCATAAACGTGGAGATGTGTGCCAACTTCCAAGAAGATTCAAGTCAATTCACTATTTGGAAGGGCACAAAGGCAGCCCACATCTTCATGTTCCTTCTTTTTGTGAAGATTGCAAGACCTCTCAAAGATACGTCGATGAAGAAAAGTTTTATAGCCTACCACATGGACGTGTGCCCGGACACGTGGCCTCAAGAGAAGAGTGTTTGGACCGCGTTTTGTGAAAAAATCTGTAGCAAAATCTGTCAGCGCAGTGAAATTCCACGCGCTGCGTGGAAAATTCCTAGCACGCGCGTGCGCAGCGTGAGGGCACGTGATGACGCGATCTAAGGCCTATAAATAGCCGGTTTGCCCTATTGTTTCTCATCTTTTGTGCGGCTCTTGAGGGGTGAGATGGCTAGGGTTTGGAGAGGAGGTTTTTGCGGCTTTGGAGGCGCTTCATCACCAACTTTGATCGATTCCTCCTCCGTCATAGCATCAAGGAAGCCACCGGTGAACCTAGCTTCGGAGTGGGTCCTTCAAGACATCGAAGCTCTCCATCAGGGCCATCAGTTCATATATAAGGTGGTTTATTTCTATGGTTTTAATGTACTTTCATTCATTGATGGTGTGTTTTGTATGTTGCTCCATGGAGAGCTAAAACACTAGAGGGTATTTGGGCTTGTGAACCCTAGGATTCTCATCTTTTTGTGGATTTGCTTAGTGTTTCTATTTAATCCGAGTTTGATTAAGTTTTAATCTTGTATTCTCATTGCTTGCTTTTTTAATTAATCCTTGTGGTTGATTGGATTTGCATGATTTGTTACTTTGATGTGAGAGAGGTCTCCATTAGAGTTAGAACTTCAAGGTTAAAGAGGGTTGAGAGGGTGAGTCATGAGATAATGGAGTGTCCCCTCTCCCTTCCGATTGGTGTATTCTATCTCCATTCCCTAAGCTCTATGCAACCATATTTGGTGTGAGGCGTGAGATTGAGAGATTTCTCCGCCGGGACCTTGTAGGGGGTTAGGATCCTTCGCCGAGAGTTAGGGTTGGATCAATCTTTAGGAATTGGATACACCTCTTGGAATCCCTAGAGTGCTTTGCGGTCATATGTGGTGTGAGGTGTTGAGATTGAGCGATTTCTCCACCGGGACCTCGTAGGGGACTAGTATCGGTGATCGGGAGGCCGGATGCGATTATATTTGGATTTCCACGACTTAACTTACTCATCATAGAAACATTTTGCTTATTCGGTACCTAATACCTGAATCCTAAGGGGAGCATTGCCCGAATACCCCACTTTTACTGATTGAGATCTCCATCCATTTCACCCTTGCATATTTGTCTCCGGTATTCATTTCTTCGCACATTAGATCACCACACCTTTCCATTTATCATTAGGCTAGAAAGCAAAGAAAAAGTTAGTACTAGTAGCCATGTTCCCTGTGGATTCGACTACCCACTCACCGGGGTAATTATTACTTCGACACCCATGCACTTGCGGTTTATACGCATATTCGGACGTGTCAAACTCCTTCCAATATTGGTATCACCTTTCTTTTCCTTTAGTGGAGGTCTCTGTAGACATTAGTTTTTCCAAGTTGTCAACTTGTCTCTCAAAGTCATCAATTAACCTCTCCCCAGCAACTACTCCTATAAATCAAAACTCAGATGAGCCAACCATGCTGCCTGAAATCTGAATACACTTTCCTTAAGCACTCAAGTTTGAATTTTGTTCATAACACCACTGAGCAATGGTCCAACTCCACTCTTGCTAAATGGGAGACTGTTGCTTCATTAAACAAACATCTCTAGCTAACATTTCATATGGCCCTATCGAGTCAAGCACCTCTTACACTTCCATGTCCAACCCTTTGTAACCATGTATACATCTACACAATGAACCCTAAATCCACCATTATTGCTCGTGCAAACCATTCACTAAATTGCCCACTGCAGTTGCTCATACCAATTTGTCTTCCATAATATTCCTTTGAATAGAGAACAACATTAAAATCCCCTATAAGTAACAAAGGATTTGCATCATTACCCTTTAACTGATTAATTAAGCTTATGCCACAATCTTCTTCTTGGCACCTTATTAGAACTCCCATACACAATCGTAAGCAACCATTCTTAATTCAATCCATCCCTTACCTTTCCATGAGTGAACTGTGAATTCGAACAGTTAATCAAGAAGCCAATAGTGGAGGATTTTGAAAGGATCCAAATTAACCCACTATAATCATACACCTCCATTTATCGAACCCAATGCTAAACAAAGGTAATCAGCTTGCTTGCCTCTAGTCCTTGGCTCAATATCTACTACCATATCCACACACTGTTCCGTCAACATATTTCTTAAGACTAACCTTGTTTTCTTATTACCAATACCCATAGAAATTTCATAAAACCAACTTAACCATGGTACACTAGTGCTAATCTAGCATGGAGGCTAGTTGATGATTACTACAAGATTACTCCCAAAATCAACCCTATAATAGGAGCTTTCATCTTCATTTATTTATTGTGTCTTCTTCCTTGTCACTCGCTATCACTCATAGCTCACCACTTCCCAAGCTTAAATATGGAACAACTTGGTGAGGAAATCCATCTTCATTTATTAATTATTATGTTTCTAATACAAGAGCATAGATCTATCTATAATTAAAAATATACTAGTTATATAAGGAAATAATGCTCTAATAATATATATAAATTTTCCAAAAATAGAACGAAATTATTTAAGAATAATCTGTGATATCATTATCCTTGAAGCTCATTGGTGGAATAATTGTGACCTTATCACGAAATTATCAAAAGAATGTAGTAGCCAAATCTCTGTTTATGACATTTGTAATTTTGTGTGGAAGCATATATATGATAGATAAACAAAGCATTCTTGACTAATAGATCATGAAATAAATGGATATTGATTTTAATTTGCTTTATTCAAACATGTAAAATAGGATATGTGGCGAGAAAAGTAGCACCAAGATTATCACACCATAGAGTGAACATGAGATTGTATAAACCAATTTTGCCAACTAGGAAAGTGATCTAGCTAAGTGCAATGGCACAAAAGCAATGCTCCTATATTCAACTTTTATGCCAAAATGGGTTAGTTGTTTCTTAGCATTCCACAAATAAGGTTAGAAATTAGAACCTAAAAAAATATATTAACTAGAGTCGAGTGATGATCATTAGGATAGTGACCAAATTAGCATCAGAATATATAGCCAATGAAAATGTGTAGATCATAAGTATCTTAGAATGCATTTATTTGATAAGACCATAAAGGAATTGTGATGATTTATTTACGACAAGTCGAATTAACAAGTAAGACAAAGATACTACAGAGCACTAACTAAATAGAAACATTCACTTCAATCAAAAAGAGGGGTTTTATGATTTTTAACTACAGTGGTAGGAGTGGTTGATAGGTGACATCTACCAAAGTTTGCCAAATAATTTTTAATTAAGCAATAACCTCTTCAAATGATACAATTTTTACGTGACCAACCAAAAGAAAGAGATTAAAGTTGTCTATTTATTATGTTATGTACCTATACATTAAGTCAATATATATATCTCTAAAAACTTAAGCTAGTTTTTTCATTACATCTAAACAAAAATTAATATTATCAAAATAGTTTAAACATTAAAATAAATTTCTATTTATTATTATAAAAAAATATTTATATAATTAATAATATATTTTATTTTGTTACTGGGAATATGGAATTATATATGCAAACATATCTAATTTTAATGGTTTACATAATAATTGGTTTAATTAAGTGTCCATGCACAATTAATATAAATTTTTAGCTATGTTATAAATTTCAAACTACATGTATCATAAATTGAGTATTAACCTTAGTTTAAAATATAAAAAATATTAAATTGTTTAAACTCTTAAATTCAACAAGATAACTTATATTGTGAATTTAAAGAAATTAAAGTATTTGATTTATCATAAGTGTACCTTGTAACCTTATATTATATAGAGTATTGCTATCAATGTTAATATAGTTATTATTGTATATTAAAATCTTAAAATTAAAATTTTGAAAATTATTTTTGTATATTGACATTCATAAGAAATACAAACAAATTAAGTATTCAAACCAAAAAATATAATCATGAATAATGAACAGATTATATACAACTGAAAATACGATTTAAATTAAATGCTTTATTGGAAGGCATCTCAAACTTTTATAAAATTTAATTATATTTTAATTTTTAATTATAATTTCTCTATCTAATTTTCTTATATTTTTTGATCCCATGAAATTAAAAAAAACAAAAACAAAATTGAAGCTCATAATATCACACACTCATATTATGAAGTACAACCCCAACTTATCTATAAATATTTGATAAACAATAATTCCAACCCATTGTAGAAAATATAAAGTAATTTATAAATTGAAGGCTGATTAAATATTTGAAATGTTAGAGAAATCTAATTATTTAAATTAATGTAAAATAAATAGTGTTGACACTTGAAATCAAGTAATGTAGTTGTGCTTAATTAAGTGGTTAGTGAGCTTAGTTATAAAATATGTGACCTTGGTTTGAATCCTCCATGGTACATGTGTGCTGCTTTCACATTTTATTTTTTATTTTAAAAATTTTTAGTAATTTAAAAAAAGTAAATTGATAATAAGGTGTAGCAAATATATTATAACACATGGTGCATGTGATGTTTTCACATTCTATTTTTTATTTTAAAAAATTATTAGGATTTTAAAATTTAAATAAAAATTTTAAAAAATCTTATATAAAAATTTAGTAATTAATTGTTCATGAGGCCCAATAAATATATTATAATATATATGCATGTGATAATGTATCATACATGCTAGAGTGAAGGAAAAAATTATGGTTTTTTATAAACAATAGTTTGGTGGGATCGATTTACCATGTTTTTAAAAAAATATAAACTTGCTAGATGGAGTTACTTCTTAATAGATTTTAGGGTAATTTTTTTTTAGATCACTAAACTTTGACTCATTTTCACTTTGACCATCAAATTTCAATTTGTATCAATTTGGTCACTTAACTTTAATTTGATTTCACCGCCAATAAATCAAAGGATTTCAACCCCCAATTGATTACATAATTGTTTGAAAATCTGAGCCAGTCTTTCCCATGACATATTATTAAGTCTATTGGAGGTGTTTATATCATTGAAAAAGAACCACATCTTTCATTTAAGGGCTGAAATCCTTTGATTTAATACTTAATAAAATCAAAATAAAATTGAGTAACCAAATTGATGCAAATTGATGTTCGATGATTAATGTGAAAATCACCCTAAGTTAAGTTTAGTGACCTACTAAAAAATTTACTCATAGATTTTACCATGTTTTAAAAAATATAAACTTGCAAGATTTAGTTACTTATTAGTTGAATTGTTGAAAATCTCATATGTTTGCTATCGGTAATAACAAAATTTTAAATTATATTTTATGTTTTTTCAATATGTGCATTCAAATTTTTGTTATATTACCACATTATTTTTCATTGAAGATAATTTTCATGTGGTCACCATGTAATGGTTGATTTTCATTTTGATCATTATGTTTCAATTTGTATCTTTTTGGTTATTAGATATTGATTTGTTTTCGGCCACTTGGGGTTTTTCAGCCAATTTTAAATGATGTGGCAGCAGAAAATGCCACGTCACTTACTTTATTTTCTGGATGAAGTAAGCTGAGTCAGCATTGGCTGATGTGCTCTCTCAAGCTAGGATGAGAGAAAATATTAAAATAAAGTGACGTGGCAATTCCAGCTGCCACATTATTTAAAATTGGCCAAAAACCCCCAAGTGACCTCCCGGTGAAACAAATCAATATCTAATGACCAAAAAGATATAAATTGAAACACAATGACCGAAATGAAAATCAGCCATAATACGGTGACCACATGAAAAATTTACCCGAAGATAATTGCATTGTTGGATTTTTTTTACTTTGCCTTTAGCCTCCAGCAGCCTTACCATAAACTCCTGGTTCCGCCACTGCCTTTAATATAGACTTGTTTTTCCCTATGCTTTTAATTTTTTATTTGCGTGAACTAAAAATATTAAACTTTAATTTTCAAATAATTGAAACTTATGAAGTCTTTTGACCTAATACTGTAATGGTGCTTTTCGTAATCAGGTAGGTCTAATATGGTAAAAAGTTTTCATGTAAAAATGATTTATTTTTAACCTGAGAAAATATTTAAAATTATAATTACCATGATAATTAAAGTATATGTTTAAAAAAACTTAAAATTTAGGATGTATCATCAGCGTGTGTGGTTTGTTAACATTGTAAAATTAAAAATAAAAATAAATTATACTTTATTTAAGTAATATAAATAAAAATAAATATTTTAAATTTAAGAATATATTCTTCTAATATTAATTTTTTATACTAATAATGTTATTTCATTTGTTAATATTTTATATTGAAAGCTCATGAGTTGTACATCAATATCATGAAATTAATATAATATAAATATAGGTAATACATTCTCTGTAGATATACGTAAACCACTCGAAAAGAAGAGAAAAATAAAAGAGAGAAAACATGCAAGAGAGACAAAGATAAAGATGAAGAGATAGGGAGCCAAATAGTAACAACCAACGGTAGTTGAAAAAGGGTGGATGGATTGGTTGGGCTGGTTTTAAAAAAAAATTACATAAAGGAGGATTGCAAATCAGCTTGGATGATTGTGGTTACAAGGGTAATTATTCAGGTGATGATTTAACTAATGTGATGTGAGCACTGTGCATCCCATTTTTCATTGTTTAATTGTTTATAACACTATTTATCCAGTATTGATTGTATTGTTTGACAAACACGATTTATGTTGTTGTTTACATTAACGTATGATTTACATGCGTTGAAGTCAAATCCAACGGCTGATATAAAGATGTACACATAATTGTTATTTATAGACATCCCTAGTAGACTTATCCTCATATATATATATATATATATAATAGTGCACATTTATATTACGAAATAGATACTCCATTATGTATAAATATTGGAGAAAAAAACCATTTCAACCTGAAATAATATTTTATAGGTTTATGAAATGTTATTTATGAAATTATTAATGGACCACAATACTTTAGATAATCTAGAAAACTAATTATTTTTAAAAACATTAAATACTTTTTAGACCCAAAAACCATCTAATTTTGGATTTAAATACCCCTGAACTTGCAAATTCAGTGAAAATTTCAACAATTCCAAAATTTTTAAAAATATGAAAATTTCATCGTTTTATAAAAATTCTAAGAAACTCAGATTTTTACAGTTTTCCAAAAAACACCAAAATTTATTTTTTTACGAAATTCTATAAATAATAATTTTATAATTCAAAAACTTATTATAGTGCATACTTATGAATAGAAGCTAAATTTATGTTTAAATATTAGAGAAAAAAACATTTGAACCCAAAATAATATTTTGTAGTGTAAGGAAATGGTATTTATGAAATTAGTAATAAATAAAAATAGTGAGACATAGGAGCAACCTAATTATTTTTAACAGGATTAATAATTAATAAATAATTTTTGGATCTAAAATCAAGCGTTTTCGGATTCAAATAGGACGGCAATTTTTACAAAACTCTATCCATTTCAAAATTTAAGAAGTTTCAAATTTTCATTCTTTTATGGAAATTTTTAAATCCAGATTTTACCTTTCAAATAACTCTAAAATATAAGTTTTTGTTATAAATTCCCCAAATTTCACAATTTTAGCTAGGATTCTTAAATTTGAAATTTTACATATTTACATAAATTTGAATCATCTCTAAAATCCAACATTATTTTGATGATACAATTGGAAATAAAAGGAAATTATTTTACAAGAGAAAATTTGTACATATTATTAAGTTAAAAATAAATGTTATATATACGCACACTATTTTATAAAAAAATTATTTTCCATCTTAATGAAAAACAAAAAGAAACATAAATATGTGTTTTTCCCAATTGTTGTTCTGTATTTGATTTCCGTCCCTTCCGTATTAATTCAAAGTAGTTTGAAAAAAATTAAAATAAAGTTCAAACAATGAGAGATGAAAACAACATGATAAATATATTTTAATAAAACTAAATCAATGGCATTCTGAAAACATAAAAAAGAATAAAAACGATGCGAGACCATATGTGAAAAAAATACAAATGGAACTACTCTTTAAACTTAATATGAAACAATTCGCAAATTTTGAATCTTATAAGATATATATAGAGAGGTTGAATCATCTACTGAACGTTCGTAGATTTTAAAAATCTATGAACGTTCATAGATTTGAAATCTACGAACGTTGTTGTCAATCGTAGATACTGTCCAACCCTATTTCTACTAGACCTACAGGAAGAATTTATAAACAAATGCTGAGCACCCTAATTTGGGCTCAGATGCTCAGCACTGGACATTGCTCTGACGTCCGCAGTTGATGTTTTCTTATATATATATATATATATATTAAAAGGTGGTTCACTGTCATTGATAGAAGGAGAAAAGGCATACAAAAGAGAAGTACAACACGAAACAAGGGACAAAAAGATCCATTAGAGATGGATCAATACAAAATAAGATAGCAAGATAAAGACAATGATACAAAGAAGAAACTATTCCACATCACCCTGGTGGACATCATCCAAGGAGGAAAGACTCATGATGCAATACTAGCCTAGCGGTGAGGCTTTATAATATTTAAAAAAAAAAGAATTAATAAAAACTCTTCGTATGTTTTCTTCTTATCATATATTTTATTTAACTTTTAAAAATATAGGACTACTTGTCATACATGGGATGATGCTAGGGATGAATGCACTAAGGAGAAGGCAAGCTCATCCCTTTCTATCAGGAATGGCCAGCTTGCTCCTCTCACATTCAAGTGTAAGGTGAGCTTGCTCTTTTGTGCCTAGGCTTAAGCGTGCTGGTGAGGAGAATTTATTGATCTCAAGTAGGTAAGTAAAACAGCTGGATAATTTAATTATTTAAAAATTTTATTTTAATTTAAAAATAAAAATTTTAAATAATTAGGATGGTTGGGATTTGATAAATTTTGAAAGGGATGGAATGATGTGTTCTTATTCCTTAGTATTTTTAAGAAGTTAAGTGAAAACTTCACATGAAATCAATGCAATCAAAGCCAAGACGAGAAGGAAGAGAACTTTTGTTCAAACTCTCTACGTGTATATATATATATATATCACAATAACTCCATAGAGTCAAAATCTTCCAGTGATTCCAATCACGATAACCACATCACCTTTGAATTTTCATGGTTGAGGGTTAACAGCTTGTTCATTTTTATTATAATAATAATAATAATAATAATATTATTATTATTATTATTATTATTAATATTAATATTTAAGAAAAATTATTAACTTTCGGCATTTTTTTATTCTAAATATACATTTTTATTATTTATTTATTTTTTAATTATTGTTTTGTGAATTTTTTTAATCTAACTCTATTTTTTAATAATTTAATAGAATATCAAAAATACTCCTAATAAGGAGCTGAGTTTGCTCTCCTCATGACCCAAATCCATTGATGCAAGTGAGGAGATTGCACCAACTTCACTCAAATGAGTTAAGTATTTCTAATTTTATAATTTTATTTTAATTTAAAATTAAAAATAGAAATTTTGAAAATTAGGCTGTGTTGGAAATTTGATAAATTTTGAAAGAGATGGATTTATTATCCTCTAAAAATTTATGAAAACATCACATAATAGGAGCACAAAGAAAACAAAAACCAAAAAGAGATGACAAAAATTGATAAGTGCATGTACAGTGAGAGGTATGTGCATAGTAGACAATGATGCCCTATTTATCTACTTTTACCTGATCGATGAGGAGATTGAACTTCAAGCTTGCAATTACAGTTGAAGACCCTTTGCACCATTATTTGTTAAGAAAAAACTTGTTAGGCTTTCATGCGTGTATTCACTGTCCCTTAAGGAATTATACCGCCCCACTATGTTAGCAGTGATTCCTTCAAAATATACAAAGCTAAATAGAATTTCTAGACAGTAATTCTAGAAATCCACACAAAACATTTCAAGGAAGTTAAAACATAGAGAGAAGTTATATATAATTTTTTTTAGAATGTTAGCCAATATTTATAGATATTGAATTGTTGCTTCTCCAAGAGTTGCAATTTTTCTTTTGGAATTGGTGCAACGTTTAAGAATTGTTGTTTCTCCAAAGTTGCAACTTTTTCTGAATTGTTGCTCTTCAAATGTTGCAACATTTGAAATATAAAACTAATCATTATCAATAACGATAACTAATAAATAAAATCTTTTTTCTCTTTTTTTTTAAAATAAATCAAATAGTTATTGTAATAGTTAGTGATATTATAATAAAGCATATTTAGTTTAATGCCTTTAGAAGGTGTCTTTCAACTTAAACCTACTATTAGTAGAGACATTTCAAAATCTTGTTGAAACTAAATTGTAATATAATATTAAACATAATTTCTTTTAGTGACAAGATCGGAAATATTATACACATTAAACTAATTCTCTTCCTTAACACACTCACCATGAGCTTTAGCACCATATTATGGCCTTGTGCTACCTCCTGATTCATAAACACTTGCAAAATTTATTATATATAGATATTTCAAAATTTTGATAGAAGCGGCACCACTTCTTATGTTTATATAGGTGAAGCTCTTTTAAGTCCTTCATTTGGACTTCCTTGTTCTTGTTCCGAACACAAAACTTCATTAAGAGTAATGAATACCCAACCTCTTTTTCTTAAGCACTAACTTGTGCTTGATGCATGTCATAACTATAACTTGTTATTACCCTTTAAACCATTAGTATTACTAAGTAATAAGAAAGGTGGGGTTCCCATTAATAGTGACAAATTTAAAATGGTTTAAGACCCATTGCAGTTGTAGTGCCTTTGATTGCATCCCTCGAGTGTCCTTTGGTTAATGGGTCAGCTAAATTAATTTTTGATCTAACATAAATGACTGTTATGATATCATTAGATATTAGTTGTCTAATAAATTCATGTCTTAAAGCAATATGTCTAGATTTTCCATTGTAAATCTTACTAAAAGCTCGAGACATGGTAGCTTCACTATCACAATACAAAGAGATTGTTGGCATTGGTTATGGCCACAACTTTATATCCAATAACAAATTTCTTAACCATTCAGCCTCTTTGCCTGCTGCTAATAAAGCAATAAATTCTGATTCCATGGTGGAATGTGTAATACAGCTTTGTTTCTTAGAAGCCCATGAAATTTCTCCTCCACCTAAAGTGAAAATCCAACCTGTCGATTTATTATTGTAGATACTAGTTATCCAACTAGCATCACTATGACCTTCTAGTATAGGAGGATACTTGTTATAAAACAAGGCAAACGACTTTGTCCTTTTAAGATAACCAAGTATTCTTCCAATAGCTCTCCAATGATCATGGCTAGGATTATGAGTATACCTTGATAATTTACAAACAGATAAAGCAATGTCTGGCCAAGTACAATGTATGGCATACATCAAACTACCAATTGCACTAGCATAATCTAATTGACTAACAGATCTTCTTGGATTTTCAATTAATTTGTTAGATACATCATATGGTGTATTGGCTTTTTTGATATGTAAATGATTGAATTTGGACAGAATTTTATCCACATAGTGAGACTGGCACAAGGCAAAACCCTCCACTATGTTTCTTAACTTTAATTCCTAAAATTGTATCAACTTCTCCAAAATCTTTCATTTTAAATTGAAAAGTTAAATACTTCTTAGTATCATTTATCCCTTGCATGTTGGTACTTATAATAAGCATGTCATCAACATAGATACATATTATTATACTATAGTCATTTGTAAACTTGGAATAAATACATTTATCAGCTTCATTATATTTAAATTCATGTGAAAATATCACTCTGTCAATTTTTTCATGCCATTGTTTAGGAGCTTGTTTTAAACCATACAATGATTTAATCAACTTGCAAACTTTATTTTCATTACAAGGGAGTACAAATCCTTCTGGTTGCTCCATATACTTCTTCATCAAGATCATCATTTAAGAATGTTGTTTTAACATTCATTTGATGAATATGTAAATTATAAATTGATGCTAATGCAAATAACACTCTTATTGAAGTGATTCTTGAAACATGAGCAAAAGTATCAAAGTAATCAACTCCCTCCTTTTGATGAAATCCTTTTACTACAAGTCTTGCCTTAAAAGTTTGTAGTGATCCATCAGTATTGTATTTTTTCCTAAAAACCCATTTACAACCTATAGGTTTACTTATAGGAGGTGGATCTACTAATACCCATGTACTATTTGATAGTAGAGAATCCATTTCATCATTTATTGCTTCTTTCCAAAAGGTCGAGTCACTTAAAGCTATTGCTTCATTGTAAGTTTTTGGATCTTCTTCTATACTTAAAATGATAGGTATTTTGTTTAATACTAGATTTCTTGTTCCTTCAACTAAGAAGACTAGAGCTTGTGAAGAAATAAAATCAGAACCTAGAGTTTTTCTTTTCAAAATCTCTGACTTCTTCTAGGTTCAGAAGAAGTCTTAACTAGTTTTCATTTATGGTTAGAAGAATAACCAGTATTCTTATTAAATTCTTGTGGCATATAGTAAGGATTTTCTCTATTTAATTGTTGATTATTATTTGAATCGATTTATGAAATTAGTTTCTAGAAATTCAACATCTCTAGATTCCACAATCACATTAGATTCTAAATCTAATAATCTATATACTTTAGAATTTTTAGCATATCCCACAAAAACACTTTTGAGAGCTCTTGGTCCTAATATTGTTCTCTTAGGATCTGGAACTCTATAATAAGCTAAGAGGCCTCATATCCTCAAATAATTTAAGTTTGGTTTTCTTCTTTTCAATAATTCATATGGAGAAGTTATAGTTTTCTTTAAGGGTATTCTATTGTGCACATGGCAGCCTGTCAACAAAGCTTATCCTCACAAATTCATTGGTAGTTTAGAGTGTAAAAGCATAGAGTTTATCATATCTACCAATGTTCAATTTTTCCTTTCTTCTAAGCCATTTTGTTGTGGAGTATAGGGCACTAGTTTGATGGATTATACCATTTTCTTCACAAAATATAGTGAATTCAATTGGAAAATATTCACCGCCTCTATCACTTCGTAGGATTTTAATTTTCTTCTCCAATTGATTTTCAACCAAAGATCTATAACTTTTAAACATATCAAACGCTTAATCTTTCATTCTCATCAAATAAACATGAGTAAATCTAGAATAATCATCTATGAAAGTTATAAAATATCTATTTCCTCTTCTAGTTAAATGACCATTTAATTCACATGTATCAGAATGTACAATTTCAAGCAAATGAGATGTTCTTTCATTCTTTGGGAAAGGTTTCTTAGTCATCTTAGCTTGTACGAACATTTCACATTTTTCAGGTTTCACATTTTCACAAGAAATCAAACCTTATTTAGACATAAATTTAATTAATCCATAATTAACATGTGATAAATGTTTATACCATACAATAAATGATGAATCAAGCATGTAAATAGAAATATCAACTTTATTAATACTTTTTTGTAACATTCCATCACATGAATATCCTTGTCCAACAAATACACCATTTTTTCATAAAATTAAATTTTCTGCTTCTATGAAGGCCTTCAATCCTTTCTTGCAGAGTAGATTTGCAGAAACTAATTTTTTTTTCTCACATCAGGTACATAAAAAACATCCATTAGAATCAATTGCTTTCCATAAGTTAATTGTAGTTCGACAATCCCTCTTCCAAGAACTTTGGTAGTATCATGATTTTCCATCAAAACTTTCTCATCATTTGCTCCAACTTCATAATTTTTGAATGAGTTTCTGTTATTGCAAACATGCACAGTAGCACCAAAATCATACCACTAGTCTTCAGGTTTTTCACTAGCTATGTTGCATTCTGTTATCATTGAAATAGTGAGATTATCAATCATGGCAATTATATTTGTAGGACCACTTTGCACAGATTTACTTTCCACAACATTTGATTTCTTTTTGCCCTGCACTTTCCTCCAACTTTAGCTTCTTATGAAATTTGCATTCGTTTTTAAAATGGCCTTTCTTACCATTAAAGACACATGACTTATCTTTCTTATCATTGATGGCAGAATTATCATAAGAAATATCAGTATGTTTTCTGTTATTATTGAATTTTCCCAGCCTTGTTTCCAAACTTGTTTCCAACCTCTTTAGACTCAATGTAATTTACTTTCAAAGTAAAACCAAACTCCAAAGATAATTTATCCTCACGAATGCGAGTTTCTTCTTCAATTCATATATGCTTCATGAGTTGATCGATTGTGAAGTCCTCAGAAGTATGTAAAAGTTTCTTTCTATAATTATTCCAAGTGACAGGCAATTTTGCAATTACAGCAGCCACTTGTAGTGCTTCAGAAACATCAACCTTTAAATCCTTGAGTCTGGATACCAAAACAAGTAATTCATCTACTTGATTCATGATAGATTTATTATTAAACCATTCTAAACTCAAAGAACTTCATGCTCAGAAATCTGTCAGTGCCTTGTTTTTCAAATGTGTATTTATTTTCCAAGGCCTTCTAAATCTCTTGTGGAGATTTTATAGAACAAAAAAGATCATATAAGCGGTCTGATAAGGAGTTCAAAATAAAACCTTTACAACGTACTTCATCTTCTTCACGTTTCTTGAATGAAGCAATTATTGTCTCAGTGTCAACATCATTTGGTTCAGGAATCGGAGACAAGTTTACGACCAAAAGATATGCAATACCCAACTCTGTATGTTGGAACAACAACTTGTCTTTCCAGCTAGTGAAATTCATGCCATCAAAATGCTCTGGTTTGAACACATCAAGATTAAACATCTTGTTGAATATAGAATCCGAATTTGACCCCTCCATTGTGAATAATTCCTTAAGATTGTTAAGAAAAAACTTGCTAGGCTTTTTACGTGTATTCATTGTCCTTAAGGAATTATGCCCCCACTATGTTACTAATGAGTTTGCGGCAGATTCCTTCAGGATATACAAAGCTAAATAGGATTTTTAGACAGTAATTCTAGAAACCCACCCAAAACATTTCAAGGAAGTTAAAATAGAAGAAAGACGTTATATATAATTTTTTTTAGAATGTTAGCCAATATTTATAGATATTGAATTGTTGCTTCTCCAAGAGTTGCGATTTTTCTTTTGGAATTGGTGCAACGTTTCAGAATCGTTATTTCTCAAAAGTTGTGACTTTTTCTAAATTGTTGCCCTTCAAATGTTGTAACATTTGAAATATAAAAATAATCATTATTAATAACGATAACTAATAAATAAAATCTTTTTCTCTTTTAAAAAAAATAAATCAAATAGTTATTATTAATAACATCTAATAATTAATTAAATTAAAAGAGAATATTATCCAAAATCCAAGTTATTGTTTTGAATAAAATTTAATCATACTTTTTTCATATATTTATCCGATATAATATTACTAACTATTTTAACATTATTCCCAATATATTTTGAACATGAACATGCGTGTTGTGCAACCCTAGCTTCTTGTAGTGAGTTCAATCCCGCTCGACCAAAGATCCTCAAGCAAAAGAAGAGAATTTTGGTTCAAAGTTTTTACTATTTTAATAATATATATTCAGGGTTGCTGATGGATTAAGCGAGTGGAACAACCACTTTAAACCTTCTAATTTTGACGGCCTCACTTCATGCTTGCGGGTGGAACAACCAACAAATATACCACGGTGAGATCGCTAGATGAGAATTGGCCCCTAACCCACAATGGCTTCTAAAATAAAACTGGAAGCATCTTTTCCACTTGATAATTTTTACCATACTTAAAGGAGAAGGCAAGGAGTTTCTCATAGAAAACTGAAACCATAACTTCCTTTGAGCCAATCCAGAACTCCCTCATTAAGGGTTTTTTCTTAAGATGAATTTCCACGCAAATGCGAGCAAAATTTTCTCTAGTAATGTTTAAGGTGTGATCATCTATCTTAAGAAGATGACCAAACTGAGAACCAATCTTTTCTATGGCCTCACCATCCCATAACTCCATAGGAAAGTGATGGAGCTGAAGCCAAACAGTGGTTGTGTCCATCTTCTCAAAGACAAGCTGGAATTTCTCTAGCTAAGGAATGTGCTAAAGGATTTATGCAGCCACCATCCAAGGGTTATCCCAAAAAAGTTTGTTCACCATCTTCGATGAATGACACTTGATGAAGGTAAAACCATTTTCTATATTGGTAATGGTGAACCAACCTAGACCATTCTAGAGTTTGACAAGTGTGTCTCTCACTTGATCTAATGATAGGGCTTTCCCGAGAAATTTTTTAAACAAAGCATTTTGCATTCTTTAGGAGGCTTAATATTGGAAATGTGAGTCAAAGAAAACCATATCCTTGATAGTATTTTTGAGTTTCTGAATGGTTGAGCATTGTAGGATCGGATATGGTTCAGAAACTTAACCCAACGATTTGGGACTAGTGATTGGGATCTTATGTGTTTGTATAAGGAAGGAAGCCGAACCTCTTCCCCACCGGTCATGGGGAAAGGGATGAGAGAAGGAAGCTCAAGGTTTATAGGCACACCTCTTGGAGGAGATGCATTACCAAATGTCTCTACATTTGGTAGTACATTTAGCTAGGAATTTAGAATATCAACTAGCAAAGTTTCAACTTATCAGTCATATAAACCCAAGCATAAACATATATATGTATGGGTATATATAAATATTACCCCAGCATTTAGGTTGTAGCATATGATCACACATTTTTACGAAGCATACAATCCAACATAAAAGCATTGTTGGGCCTAGGAATGTATGGATTAACAAATGATTAATGCATCAAAATACCCATTAAGAACTAATTCACAAATCCAGCCACTTAAAAGTTAAAACAACCATCATCTAATAATCTAAACACCATTACTTCCAAACTCCATCAAATTATAAAAATAAAAACATGAAACCATACCTTTTGAAGAAGGAGCAAGGAAATTAGCAATAGGTTAGCCAACAATGGAACTAAAACAATGATTTCGATTGGAAGAAGCTAGCTACAATTTCAAGAAGTATTTAAATAATCATACAAGGCTAAAATTATAAGATCACCTGTATAAAAACTCAGAATTTAGTTATAGTGATATATTCAAAAGTTTTACATTAAAACGGCTTAATTTTGGAAATTTATGGTATATTATAGTAATAACACCCTCTAACTTAGTTAAAACCCCCTTTTCAACTTTTACATTAACTTGTAAAATTATTGTTTTACTCTCCAAGAATTCTAATGAATACCAATGTGTCCTTTGAACCTACAGCCTTCCGATTTTCACCCCACACATTCATACTCTTAAAATTTTACACAAGTTAGGCATTTTAAAACTAAATATTACAATTAATATTAAGGGCTTATCCCTAATGGAAGTCATAAACTCATAATAAGCTTAAAACTCTAAAATACTTAAATTTGATTTGTGACCCATTACTTTTTGACATGTCATTCCTAATAGAGTCAGAAGAGAATAAAACAAGCCACATAAATTCCTTATTTTGCTTGAAGAGATCCTAGAGTTTGAGAATTTCAATGTTTTGATTCACCAAATTATTGGGTCTTATGTTATTGGAATGGTAAATAGAAAGTTTGTTGTTGATTTGATCCATGTATCATAAATTAATGATGATGATGATGATGATTTCACTTAAAATGTTCTTTCCTTCTTATTGGTAGATTATGTGTTTTCCATTATGGAACATGGTTTTAAGGTTAGGATTCGAATTACTAATTTTTCTTGGTTACAACCTTTCTTTTCATTATGGCTTTGGTTGTTTCGAAAGTATTGATATTTGTTATTATTATTTGATTTGGGATATAACCCCTTTTTGATTAGTCGGGAGTTTAGTGGAAAATAGTGAAAAATCATAAACAATTCCTTTTATTTCTTTATCTTATACTTTATGCTCTTTTTTTGGTTTTTGTTTTTCGGATAAAGTTGACAAGCAATAAAGTAAAGGGGTATGGATGTGCACCAGTTACAATGACTTGATTGACCTCTTAGAAATAACCCCCGCCATTCAACCCTAGAAGGGAGAACGAGTGGTATTTCTCACACAAAATTCCCATAGAAGACCCAGAGAGTAAATTGTAATCTGAGAGGCTTGAACTCGAAACTCTCAATCACAAGCATGGGTAGTTACCATTGGCTAAGCCATGGTTCCTTTCTTCTTCTTTTCTTTAATTATTCTAACTTGTGAGATAATTCCCATCATCATCTTTTTGGTCTGCACAAATTATTTTTTGTGAATCTAACTATTGCCATGACAAACCATAAGTTTCACACCAACTTTTACTTGTTAGCTGGAATTTTAATTTTAATTTTTTTTTAGTGTCATAACTCTAGCTTTTTGCATTGCCTCAGAACATTCATTATGATCTCTTCTAATTCATCTTCCAATTGATCACTGTACCAATTCATTGTTTTCAAGAAAGTGGTGTGGGGAAGTAAAATTTATTTCGTTTAGTTGAAATTCACTCAATTTAAATTTTTCATTTACTATATGAATTGACTTAGAACCTGATACTAAAGCAAGTGTGACATTATTATTATTATTATTAACATGTGGAACATAGCCTTCGTTGATACAAATTTAACTATAGTCATGATTAGATTTGTTGACAAACCATTTGATTTTGTTTTGATGTCTAAGCTTTAAATTTTTAATTTCTAAATTTTATACTTGAATATATCAATTGTATTTAATAACTTCTATTTAAATGACTTCATGATGTGAGTTTAAATACAAAATGCCAAATAAGGATTTGTCAAATATTGGAATGTAAAGTAAACCTTTTTCTCACCCATTTTTGGATTTGTATTATTCTTTTATCTATTTACTTGATAACAACAATTATAGTGTTATACATCATTTCATTCATTCATTTATGCCTAGTAGTGATCCTTACACTTCTACATGTTAGGATCCTGTGTTAGGCTTCCTCAGTCTGCGCAGTCTAACCAATATTTCCTGATAGGATACGCAAGTATAAGCACCAATAAAGTAGTAAAGTGTGTGTAAAAACAGGGTATCAATTAACAAAGAAGATTGAGATTACTAGTATTAATTCATATCCCGAAAATTAGCCTAATCAAAGTTGTGATGTTGTCCAAACAAACTAGAAAGTAAAAGTAACAAACATGAAATAAAGGAAGTCGAGAAGATAGGGGAGAAAGGGATGCCCGAGCATAGTAACTCTCTAGGGTTTGCTAAGTTCAGGACAAAGGTTGTCAAAATATGCAATCCTATTTGAATCAAGAGATTTCCAAAACTATACTAAACCCCTCTTGCAAGGGCGATTAGTAACTGATTCAATACAATGCTAATATAGCCATCCCACAATCACTTTGCACTCTATGAAATCTTAATGTTGATTAACAAAAATTTCTTGAATAGTTAATTTTCCGGTGAAGTGATTACTCCTAATCCCATACAAAATAAAAATGTGATTTCTCTTAAAATTTATTTCCTATGATTGCAAAGAGTGTAGAAATAACTTGTTAATCCAATCAGGAGAATTGAGGGAAGACAACTCTCCTAAGTACTCCATTACTAGGCTTACTCACAATCCCCTTCAATAGTGGCATGTCTATGCTAGGTGGGTATTTCTAACCATCACAAAGCACATCAAACATGATAACTAAGGCTTTTATCACAACAGTAATCAAGAATTACAAACAAGCAATTAGATTCAAATAGCATGGATTGTGATTAAGAAACAAATATGTCCCATAGATCCACAACCAATGTAAACTAGAATGAAACCTTAGAGTTCAACTATACCCAACATCTACAAAATTAGCCCTCTATCAATGGAGGGCAAGCATGCAAAAGACAAGACACAAAGAGAGTAAAAACTAAACATGAAAACCCCCTTCTCAATCGTGCTAGAGGACAATCGACAGAGACGCCCAAAAACCTTCCGCAAACATCAACAAACTAATCTTGATGGCTATAATACTTCCTCTCTAAGAAGATTGGGTTGAATTCTCCTCCTAAAATCACCTCAAAAACCATGGAGATTCACCCATGTTATTCCCCTTACCTCGCCTCCAAATTAGAACAAAAGATGCCCCAGAAATCCTCATCAAAACAATTTATATTGTACCCCTTACGGGCTGCTTACAGACATAAGTATATAGCCGTAAAGAGCTACAGATGATGGGTTGCATGCCTTACAGGATCACATACAACCCTAAATCTAATCCATAAGGACTTCTATCTTATGTTACAGTCAAGCTTACAATAGTAAATGCTGGACCGTAAGCAGCTCTGTATGTCTCTTACGACCACCCTTACGGGAGTAAGGTCTACTCGTAAGCTCTTCCCAGATTCTTTTTTTCTGTTCTTTTCATTTTTTTCTTTAGTGCTTTATGATTAAAAACAACAATATCTTGTGTCAGAATTGTAGGGGAACTGTGGGCAAGGACAAAATCCTTAGAATCAAACTCATGAAAGAAGAGCTTAAGCCAGATATTATCGTTCTTGTTGAATCTTGTGCTGATGAATTTAGGATCACTCGCTTTTGTTCTAAGCTCTCTAAAGGTTAGAATTGGCCCGCAGTTGTAGAAGATGGGTATTTGGGTGGCATTATAATCACATGGCATAGACGTTTTGGCTGAGTTACTCCTATTGCAAAATCCAAACGGGCTCTACACTTGATTATCTCTTCCCTTATGAATGGTCAATGGGTCATGACTGTAGTTTATAATTGTCAACGTCTTAGTCTCCATTGCTTGGTTTGGAAGGAATTATCTCATTTGTCTTTCATCAATATTCGGTGGGTCATTGTGGGAGACTTCAACACTATTACTTCTATTGATGATCACAAGGGCGGTTCCTTTTATTATTATGCCAAAAAAGCCTCTTTGTTTAACAATTTTATTTCTGATAATGCCTTAATTGATATGGGCTTTTTGGTTCGATGTACTCTTAGTACAATGGGTAAAAAGGGTAATCGAGAAGATGGGCTCGTCTTGATAGATGTCTGGTAAATTCTTTTTTACTCTTCTCTTTTAATAATTCTCATCTCAAATATCTTCCTAAGATTTTTTGGATCATTCCCGCATGTTCATGAAATTTTCTTATTCCATCTCTACTTCTACTAAGATTTTCAGATTTGAGAATTTTTGGTTAGAGAATGTTGATTGCATTGATGCTATCAAGAATGCGCTTTGCTTTCAACCTCACTCTAGTCCCATGCATGGTTTTTATCACATTATTGCTAGGATTAGAGCTCAAATCAATTCTATTAAGCATTATAGTTTGGGTGCCCTTGAAAGGGCCATTAAAAATTTAGAGGTTCAGATCCAGGCCTTAGAAGTTAATGATCTTAACAACTCTTTTATAGATCCCTAAATTGATAGAAGCCTCCATAACAATTATACAGCTTTATTGAGATAGCATCACAACAGATGGCCCTAAAGATCTAGATTGAATTGGATTAGTGGTGGGGATATGAACTCTTCATTCTTTCATAAGAGTGTTAGAATTTGTTGGCACCATAATCACATTACGAAATTATAGATGGGTATAGTAGAATGGTGACAGATAAGAAGCAAATTGATGACATTCTTATTCACCATTTTTCTAAGTCGTGGAAGAATGAGAACAACAAAAACTATGATTATATCTTTAATGCTCTCCCCAATGATCTTCATAACCTTACCTCTGCCCAATGTGAGTCTCTAACTACTAGTATCATTAAGGAGGAAATTCACAAAACTCTCTTTTCCTCTTTCTGAATGAAAGTCTCCTGATCCTAATAGTCTTAATGTTGAAATCTACAAATTCTTTTGGGAGGATTTGGGAGATCATTTGCTTGCTACTATTACTTATTTTTTTTCGAGAATGTTTTGATGCCTAAGGCCTAGGACAGAACCTATATTGTTCTAATTCCCAAAAAAGAGCACCCTAAATTTGTTTTAGATTTTCGCCCAATTTCTCTTTGTAATATCTCTTATAAGATAGTTACCAAGATTCTGGCCAATTGCCTCAAATCGGTTGTTTGAATTATTGATTGATAGAGAGCAATGTGTCTTTTTCCCCAGTCATTCTCCTATGGACAATATTTTAGTGGTTCACAAAATATTTTACTCTATCAATCAAGACAAAACTACACCCCCCCTCCCCAGGATATTGATAAAGGTTGATATCGAGAAAGCTTATGACACCTTAAATTGGGATGTTATTCTTGCTACTTTAGCTAGGATGAATTTTCCCATATTTGGATCTCTTATAGTAAACCTTGCCTCAATCCCATTTCTTTTTCAATCCTTATCAATGGTTCTCCTACTGCGTGGTTCCACCCTACTAGAGGGGTGAAACAGGGAGACCCTCTCTCCCTATCTCTTCATTTTAGTGACCCAAAATTTGATTGTCATCCTCAACCATGCGAAACAATTGAACCTAATTCCTTGTTTCTCTCACAACTTGAGATATGATTTCAAGCATCTCATGTATGCCGATGATTTTATCCTTATCACTTCTGCTTCTAGAAAATTGGCAAGAAATGTTAAGCTTTGTACATTTATGCTAATCTAACTAGCCAAAAACCTAACCAATCCAAATCTGAAATTTACTTTCATCAATGGTTCAACAAAAGAATTTCAGAACGAATTTGTTCCATTCTAAATTTCTCAAATGGCAAAAGTCCTTTCAATTATTTTGGAATCCTCACTTCTCATTAAAGATTAGCTAATATGTAGTTTAATCACATGATTGATAAGATTAATATTGAAATGGCTAATTATGGAATGGTTAAAATTTCTAAGGTTGGCAAAGTTGTTCTTATTAACAGTATTCTTATGGCCACTCCCATTTACTACCTCTCAGTTTACCCTCATTCTTGACTCTGTGTTGAGTAGATAGAATGTCCAAAATAGCTAGAAGATTTCTCTGGCTAATAGTGGCAACAATAGTGGCATCTCTTCGGTTAATTAGAATATGGTCACAATTAATAAAATAGAGAGGTGGGGGAAGGGAGTTAGGTATTTGTAACCTCTTGTTGGTTAAGCACTCCTTGATGGCCAAGAATTTGTTTAATATCTTAACTTGCAGGAGTTTATTTGGGTTGATATCCTCATTTTGAAATATGGCATTCATAATTTTTGGATTCATCTTTCTCCTCCAAACTACTCAGTCTTTTTCAAACGTTTGTGTAACTCTTCTAACATTTTAAAACCCCTTTTGTGGATCAACTATCTTAATCCCGGTGATGTCACTACTTTATATCATCCTTGAATCTTTGAAATCCCCTTGCTTTCAAACCTATCTTCTTTAATATGGATTTGGATTTTGAAAACCTAGGCATTTTTTTTATTTTATTAACAGCTCTGCATGGAGTTCTCTCGCCCTCAATAGGGCTTTTGGGCTAAATTGGAATTCTCCTCTTATTAGTCATGGGATGATCACCCCAGAAGAAAACTCTCACTGGGTGTGGTTTTGCAAGACTAAAAGCAACAAGATTTCAGTATCTATCTACAACTTTCTAAATAGCAATAATAATGATAATCAATACTGGCCTGGTTGGTCCAACATCTGGAAGTTAAATGTGGCTCCTTAGGTTAAATTTTCTACCTGGCTTTTAATCCATGATAAAATCAAAACTTACAATTATTTGTATCGTTTAAACTTGGGCCCTCTTGATCCATGTGTTCATTGCGGTTTACCTTCGGAGACTGCTGACCATCTATTCAAATAATACTCAAAATGCCAAATAGTAAGGTATTTGGTGGAGGAGATGACTGGTTTGAAGATCACAGTATCTGATCATATTGCCAAGGGTAACTTGATTAATATTCAAGATGGGGCAATTCAAGGAAATTGGCCTCTTTGATTGTTGCTTCTTCTTGGTACTTATGGAAGGCTAGATGTTATTTAATTTTCAACCAAAAGTAACCTAACTTCATACATATAGCTGTTACAGGGCACCGAAGACATCAACTAGTGGCGCTATAAAAATCATATTGTTGAGTTTAAACATTACTTATCTATAATGAACTATCCCAGCATTGCTTTGATTCACCAATCATGGAACAAACTACTTTCACTAGCAAAAGGATTAACTCCAAGCAGTTGTCCTTGTATCACATGGGAATGGACAATCCAAAGTGGTTAATGAGAATTGTGGATCATACTAGCTTCTCCATTTGATTTTGTTTCCTTTTTTGTTTCTCCTTTTTTCCATTTTGTTTAGCTTACTTGTTGGTTCCTCTTTGCAGTTCCTCTATTGTTTTTCTATTTATGTTTTATCCTATTTAGACCTTCTACTAGTTTTATTCAATAAAGATCTACCTTGTAGCTCTTTCCCACAAAAGAAATACAAGGATGCTAAAAATCTCAAGTTCAAAAACATAGTTTATACTCTATTCAATGTCATCGATTGTGTGTGTTACAACTCTCTACGTCACTTCCTTTGACCTAAAAGACTTCAATAGCAAAAATTTCACAAAAAAACTTCTTCTTCACAAGGTGGTACTTCACACAACTCCTAAGGTAGCCTTTTTTTCATGAGGCCTCGAAAAGTGTCTTTCACACTTAAGAGCGGTAGCTCTTTCCACATCTTTTACTAGAAGATGGTGGGTTTCACTCTCCTAAAGAGGTAGCTCTTTCTCTCGTTAGGGCATACAAAGTATTTGACTTATCGAGAGTAGCTCCACACATCTACTAGGGGTAGCTCTTTCTGCTTCCCAAATTTCTCTTTTTCAAACAAATTCTTTCAAATTTGGAAATTTTTTTCTCAATTTATTTCACTTGAAGTAAAATGAACTACAGCTATACTAAAGTCAAATAAGATCCAAGTTGCTACAATAGAGAACTTGTGTGTTTCGATTGAGTGAACAACCACAAATAAAGTGCAAACTAAATAAAAAAAATAGAACTCAAAAAAGAACAAACTCGCATGTGTCCGCCGTAATACTAAGAAACTCCACTGAATTTTGAATGCACCGTTATAAGTCACAACTTGTCATATAAAAGAGTTCAATAAGTCTTAACCCCCTCCTCCACACTTAAAATCATACATTGTCATCAATGTGTGAAAAAGATGAATAATAAATACAACACAATAAAAAAGAGGAGGATATTGAAAATGAGTGCTTCCCTAGTTTACATATGAGCATCCCTTTTACAATTTGAGGGTATTGGGTGTTGCAATAAAACCATGCGACTTTGCGAGTATGATAGGGAAGGCATTAAAGCTCAACAAAAATAAAATAACAAAAACAAAAATAAAAGATCGGGAAATGTCCCAAAAATGGATACAAAACTAGGTAGGGTCAACCCTTTTCCATAAAAGATGAATACAAAGACTGAAAATAAAAATACAAATGAAAGAAAATATAAAACTAGTGCTCGGCTGTGTCGGATGGTGCTGAATTTATCGGCGGACGTGGAGTCGGTGGAGGAGGAGCTATAGGAGGGACCATCCTAGAAACAATCTCCAAGGTACGACCGAGGTCGGCCTCAAGCCGTGTTTGGGTCAGAAGAATTGTCTGCTAGCCATTGTGGAGATATCGGACCTCTACCTTGAGCTCCTGGATCTTAGATCTATGGTGTAGGGGAGATGTTGTGGTTATTGGGATGCCCATCACAGATGGGAGTGACATATCGCTCTAACCTGACTTGTCATCGGACTCCTCACCTAAGTCCTTACCCCCCTTTGCTAGCTGCTTGGTGATACTAGGGATGAGGATCTACTGGGAGTCATGCCATACGACCATCACCATTAGCCGTAATGTATCTATCCAAAGAAGTACTGAGCCGCCTATGGTCTCCTGCCCCTGAAGTAGATCTACCAACCCTATACCTTTGATGAGTTGTATAATGCAGGGCCTGGCAAAGATTGCACCTAGGTGTAGATGATGTCCCTAGTATATGAAGAAGCTAGCTAGTATGTATCCCAGGTGGATGAGGTGGTGCTCCACTAGGCTATAGAGGAAAATGAGCTCCTGCCACTCCACCATTTTAGTGATGTCAGCCGTACCTGCAAAAAAGAGGCCATGACCACATGAATATACCTGAGGGATTGGTCCAGTGAGGTAGAGGCCTTTGTAAGGCCTGGCTCATAGATCCTACCTCTGCTCTGGTGGGGCTAAACTCCCTTAGTGGTGACACCGATGGGAAGTCAATCAACAGCTGCTCATATACTGAGGGTATTGGTTTAGTCAATATTGAACAACCCCATCAGCAAAGAAAATTCGGTGTAGGTTTGTGTCTACTGCTAGAAGAAAAGCTAGAACCTGATGACACCAGCTCTATGAAAACCTACCAATGCTCGATCCGCCTCAAAGATGGACAGGACCTCGAGGGTGATGTCCCAGTACACTTGCTCATCAAATGAGAACAACCAACTCTAGCTGTCAGTTTGCATCATAACTCAGACTTCCTCCTCTAGCCCCAGCTGAGAAAAAACATGCCAATCCATTGTGCGGGACTGCCCAAACCACTTTATCCTCAAGCGGGTGAACTACTCTCAAAAGCATAGGGGTGGAGAAGGTTCGGGACAAGGGTACTGCGCCCATCAGTGTGCCCTCAACCTCTAAACCCGAGGTAGATAACCCGGTCTTTTACTTTTTGGCGGGCCTAGATGTAGTCTTCTTAGCTTTGGTCATCCTACATAAGAAAAATACAAAATTTAGTTTACAAGAATATAAAAATTTCCTAATTTGGGCAAGCTTGCGGCCGGCTTACCGACAGGCTTATGGTCGTACACCTTAGGGGAACCCACCATTATGGCAAGACTTACAGTTGTAAGCCAAAATGAAGATCAAAGGTCACCGACGGTGTTTAACCCTAGTTGCTCACAAGCGGCTTACGAGTGTAAGCTATGAACATAAGTCTCTTTGTATGCACTTTTACAGGTGCTTACGGTATAAGGCCTGCTCCATAAGAGTTTCATCTCCTTTACAACCTCGGTTATAACCGTAAGAGCCTTTACACTATAGGGTGTAAACTTCTCTAAATTGTTCTTACAGTTTGGCTTACTGGTGTAACTAGCCCATAAGGTACCTAGGTTATGTCCTATGAAGGTTACATGCCACAATAGTTTCTTGGTCTACCTGTAAAGTGCTCTAGATGACCCTTACAAGCATAAGTAACATATAAAGTACCTCTGAATTGTGCTCTTCAAGACTTACGGACCATAAGCGCACTCGTAAGGCTCTCTAGAACCCCTTTGTGGGGTAGCTTACGGATGTAAAGATGCCTATAAAGTTCTTTGTTGAGGCATTATGGTCAAGCTTACTGGTGTAAGTAGCTTGTAAGCAGTCCTGAAAAATTGAGCAAACTTTTCTCATATTCTAACAAGAAAGGTCAAATACAAATATGGCCCGGTAAGCACAAATTTGAGTGTCTAGGAAGACATCCAATTAACTAAATCATGAAAAACAAAGACAAGCCAAGCATTTTATTGATAACTCAAACAAAAAACAAATAGCTACAACTAAAAGCAAGAAGATCCAAAAATATGAAAAATGCTTGGGTAGCCTCCCAAGAAGTGCTTGTTTTATATTACTAGCTTGACATATCTGGTATGTGCATGTTAAGAAGGTTCCTAATAAGAATACTCCTTTAACCCAACATGTGGATCTCTGAAAGAATGCCCAAGTGTGAAATCAGAGAATATAGGGAGCTTACCAATCAATTTGGCTGACTCGGAAGTTACCTTCTTCTATAAAGGCTTTTCCTTGCCTTTCGTTTGGTGAAGTGGCTACCTTCCCAATGCTTCTTTTTGTGTATGTTTCTTAACTGGATTTGTTGTAAGAAAAAGTGGGTGTCTCCTCGTCCTGAGGGTCATCCAATGACTTCTCAGAAGGCTCCTTGTGTACCATTTCCTACACAAATTTAATAATACTAGAGTCAATCATATCCATAAAATAGCAAATATTATCATAAGTAAGAGAATGGTTCATGGAATTAGACAAAACAAAAACAATTTTCTCATTCCCAACCCTAAAAGTCATTCTACCGTTACTCACATCAATAAGGGCTTGGGAGGTGGCTAAAAAGGCAGACCTAAGATGATGACCACATCAACATCCTCATCAACATCCAAAATCACAAAATTAACTAGGAAGATGAATTTGTCTACTTTCATAATAACATCCTCAATCACACGTCTAGGATGCCTAATGGATTGGTCTGCTAACTGAAGGGTTATCCTAGTAGGCTTAAGGACACTAAGCCCTAGCTTTCTAAACATGGTAAATGGCATAACATTAATAGTAGCTCCTAGGTCTGCTTTGGGCTTTCTCGTTCACCAATTCACCAATATTATAAAGGATAGTGAAAGTCCCTGGATCCTTCATCTTCTTTTTCATCTGATTTTACAAGAATACCGAGCTCCTCTCACTCAATGTAACTATAGAGACATCCTCAAATTTGTTTTTGTTCGTAAGTAGGTCCTTGAGGAACATCGCGTACGTAGGCATTTATGACAACACCACTACAAACAGCACATTGATGTATAACTACTTGAGCAAAATCCAAGAACCTCATGAATTGCTCATTGGTGTAGTCACTATTCAACCTAGAGAGATATGGAAGTCGTGGAATATACTCCTTTACCAGTGGTGGAACACTCTTCTCAACATGTGGAGTGGCTTTTTTTCTCTTTCTCCGGGTCTTTAAAAACTTCAACTACCGGCTATTTCTCTTTCCCAATCATTTTTTCTCTACTCATTCACACTTCCTTACCACTCCTAAGAGTGATAGCCTTGAGATGCTCGTGAAGGTTTGCCTCAGAGTTACTTGGTAAACTACCTTATGATCACTTGGACAATAATTTCACAATCTAGCCAACCTCATTCTTCAAGTTGTAGAGAGATGCTTGTTGGTTTATCATATAGACTGTATGCTCTGGAACCTAGCATCCGATCGTGGAAACTTTGTATTTGTGGTTTACATGAACCAGGTATGGGCATCCTCGAGTGTGGGCTTCTGATCAGAGTGTGGATGAGGAGAAAATCCAGGTGGGGGCTTCTGTTGTTGACCCAAATTGTCCCTAAGAGAAGTTGGGGTCATTCCTTCACCCTAGATTGTACGTGTTGTTGTAGGGGTTCCCATGCAGTCAAGGGGAACTACCAACGAAGTCAACTTGCTCGGTGGATTGGAAGAAGTGTGTCATCCCCCACACGTGTCACATACCATAACTTCAGCTGGTTTCTAATTGGATAAGTTGTCGATCTTTTTACTCAAAGACTCTACCTGGACTACTAGCACGGTAACTCACGCTAACCTCTAAGATCCCATCGGGCGTGCTAACTGACCTTCTCTTGAAATTCCACTATTATTTATTCATGGAGATTTCCTCTATCAACTACTTGGCCATCTCTAGGGTCTTACTGCCAAGTGATCCACCTATAGCTGAGTCTATGAGTTGTTGATTATTTTAGTTGAGGCTCTGATGGAAATATTTACACTTCCATCTATTCTAGGAGATTATGGTGCAGACACCTCCTCAAAAAATCATTAAATCTCTCACATGCCTAAAAAAAACAACTCTAAATCCAACTAAATAAAGAAGTAATCTCCTGACGTAACTTGATCATCCTTCCAAGCAGGAAATAACGAGCTAGAAAAGCCTTAATGAGTTGTTCCCATGTCATGATAGAAGCACGGAGAAGGGCCTATAGATACTGCTTGGCTCCATCCTCAAAGAAAAAGAAGGAAATAGTCAGAGTCTGAGAGAGTCATCGGATACATTGTTCATCTTCAACATATCACAAATCATAAGAAACCCTCTAATGTTACCATTCGGGTTCTCATCCAATAAACCATGAAACTGTACTAATTGTTGGACCATCTGCACAAATGCTAGCTTGAGCTCAAAGTTGTTTATGGCTACGGCGGGCCAACAATACTGGATTAGGAACCATTTAGAGTGGGACAAGCTAATCAGAAAATGTCCTCTGTCGATCCCCTTGATCCACCATGTTTCCTGATTGTTCTCCTTCAACTATCGCTGTCAATAAACCTATGTTAGTCAATAAGACTGCCATCAATCTAGTCCAAATAAATGGCTAACCTGATAGAATACACAAATTGTTCCTAATATCTCAAATCTTCCCTAGCAACGACGCCAAAACTTTATTAAGGGAAGTGTACATGCCGATCAAGTAGTAAAGTGTGCGTGAAAGCAGGGTATCAATCCAAAAAGAAAATTGAGATTACTACTACTAATTCCTATGCTGAAAATTAGCCTAATCAAAGTTGTGATGTTGTGCAAACAAACTAGAAAAGGAAAGCAAAGAAACAAAAAATAAAAGAAGTTAAGAAGACAGGGGAGAAAGGGATGCTAGGGCATAGTATCCCTCTAAAGTTTGTTAAGTTCAGGATAAAGGTTGGCTAAGATGTAATCCTATTTGAACCAAGAGATTTTCTAAAGTATACTAAACCCCTCTTGCAAGTGCGATTAGTAACTGATTCAGTACAATACTAATAAATACACCCCAAAATCATTTTGCACTCTATGAAAAATAAATGTGGATTAACAAGAATTTCTTAAATAGATAATTCTTATTGCGAAGAGATTACCCCTAACCCCATCCATAAGGTCTTCTATCTTCTGTTACTATCCATCTTATGGCCTTAGACACTGGATCATAAGCTTCTCTATATACCTCTTATGACCACCATTATGGCCATAAGGTCTGGTCGTAAGCTCCTTTGAATGATCCTTATGGTCACACTTACGAGCAGCGTATGTCCTGCCCGTAAGTCCCTATAGATATGCTCCCTTTTATGGGCATAAGCATGCTCATAAGGTTCTCTACAAGAAACTTATGGTTGTAAAGTGCCTCTAAATAATCATGTTTACCTTCTCCTTCTTTGACTGATGTCGAGAGCTTCACCTTCATCATTTGTGCTTTAGAATATTTCTTTTAGCTCTCTCTCGTCTTTAAGTGTTGTTCGAAGCCTGAAAATATAAAATACACCATGCTTAACATTAAATTCAATGATATAACTCTAATACATGTGTAATATGTGTACAAAATAATATAAAATAATGAATAATTGTACACTCATCATTGCCACACATCCATGATCATGCCTAGCTCCTTATTGGAAAGTGTGGTTTATCTAGTTATAGGGCTCAGCTCACGTCTGATTGAGACACCTCCATCTTCCCCAAACATACTTTCTATTTCCAGAAATAGTCATATAAAATGAGGGTCGCTAGCTGCAGTTTTCTCTGTCCGGATAGAGCGCTCTTTCACACTTATGAAAAAAAAAGGAGAGTTTGTTTATTTATTAGACATTTTAGACCAAAATAATTTAGTTTTTGTATTTAATTTGATAACTTTGAACTATATTTTCAGTTATGAGCATTATATGATGTTTCATATTTCAAATAAAAAAATTATAAGAAAACTTTAAAAATTAAAAAAAATACTGTAATATTGTTATAATTTTGTTAACAATAATAATGTTTAATTATGTTAAAATTTAAAAAATGCACTATAAATCATGTTTTCATTATCATTGCATTAATTTAATCCCTAATTAATGTTTTTTTGTATCAAAATGAACTCTTATTAAAGTGATAATTAATTTTAAAATTATTATAACTATTTTAATGCAACCAAAACTAATAAATATTTATTTTCAACATGTCTACTACTAAATTTAATATAATATATATACTGTGGGATAGAAAATACGCGTCTGGCATCATGTCTATGAAGAAGACACCAGACGGCACATCAAAGCACAAATATCATATTTATTTCGTGGGTTCTTCCACTCCTAATAGAGGCAAGCCTCTATTATTAATTATCCTAGACTAAAATCTTGGGAACCTCCGATTAAGAGCTCAAGTACAAATAAAGGCAAGAAAATACGCGAATTATAAATTTTGTTATTTATTATCATTTATATGTCAACATATAACTTTATATATATATATTATATCGTCACGCCTGTCTTGTCACAGCGTTACTGCTCTTGTTGCCATTTTTGAGATATATATCTCATTGGTGCTTTTTTAAAAATTGCTACTATATTGAGACTAGTATTCTCATTGTTGCTTTGGGATGAGTATATATATTTATATATATGCTCATCATATTATCTCCATGTGCATAGTGGGGCCCCTTTTATTATTTTTTATCATTGTTTGGAATCAGAATTTTTGCATAAATATATACATGAAGCATGCTTGTTCTCTTCAGTATCCTGTGAGCATCTTAATTGTTTAAAGTGACAGCTACTAAAGTAGAGAGGGTTTTTTTATTTGATTTATTCAAAAGCCTTCAAGTGTTTGGTTGGAATGTACATACTCGCATCCATGCCTAAGGGATGGGCATGGGGAGAGGATTCCCTGTCCCCCACGGGGATCCACCCCGTTCGGGGTGGGAATCCCTCGATTCCCTCCCGCACGGGGACAGGGACAGGGGAAAATATTTCCCTGATCCCTGTAGCGGGCGGGGCTGGGGAATGATCTCCCCGCCTGAGATATATATACATACAAATATTATATATATATATATATCTGTGTGTGTGTGTGTGTGTGTGTGTGTGTGTGTGTGTGTGTGTGTGTGTGTGGGTTAAAAATATATTTATGATTTTAATATAATGTAAGGATTATAATATATATATATATATATATATTATAAGATAAGGGTTAAAATAAAAAAAAAAGTTCCTCTATGATTTTAAAATATTATAAGGGTTAAAATAAAAATCAGAAGTTCAGAACCCTAAATCTAATTTTCTCTACACCTCCTGCGGTCCTGCCTCCATCGAGCTCCTACTTCACAGCCTTCACCGAAGTCTTGTCCTGCCTCCAAGCTGCTCCACCAAAGTCGATCTGGTCCTGCCTCCATCGAGCTCCAGCTACTCTACTGAAGTGGACAACCGATTTCCACTACCTCCATCTTCCATTGACCCATTGATCTCCATCATCTCCATAGATCTCTAACAGGTGTGTTTTTATTTTTTATTTTATTTTATTAAAAACATTGTTGGTTTTATGGCATGATCTCATGGTCTCCCTTTCAATGGGATTCTAATTTAATGACTCTAATAGAGTTGGAAAGCTTTCACTTTTTTTTTTGTCAACCATGATGATGATGTTGATAAATAAGAGTGTGTTGATTTATTTATTTATTTTTTTATTCAATTTAATGGTTGAATTGAAATGAAGAATTGGGTGATGGATTGGTTAGGTTTTACAAGATCTACTACTACTACTTTTTTTCTTCTCATCCGTTTTTAATAAATTGAATAATTAAACATATATATTCAATCCTGTAACCAACCAACCAAAATCAAAATGATTAAATTGAATAAAAAATCAAACTCTCACAGTCCAAACTTTATTTCATTTTATTTTTGTTCTCATAGGTGTTTGATGGATTGTGAGTGATGTTTTTTATTTTTATTTTTATTTTTTAATGTTCAAGTTTTGATCTATTAGTTTGCTCATGAATATATAATAATTGAATCATTGTAGGTGAACAAGTGACAACATGGATGAGGGTTCAAATGAAGAGATTTTACCTATTTCACACTTCAAAATTGTGGACAATCCATGGAACAACAAAGTTGTGACCAATCTAGAGTATACCTTGAATCAACAACACCGGTTCAATCAAGTCAAATATTGCCGACTGATGAAAGTGGAGAATTGAAATTGGGTATGAAGACTCATCTAAAATCAGTTGTATGGAACCATTATAAGAGGCAAAAAATAGATGATAAATGGAAGGCAATATGTAATTATTGTCAAAAAAAACTTGGAGGGGTTACAAAAAAATGGGACGAAACATTTACATGATCATTTTGCATCATGTCCATTGAGAAAAACTAGAGATATAAAACAAAGCATTTTGAGGTATAAAGTAGATAATGAAGGCAAGGCTTCAATTGAGGCATACACATTTGATGAAGATGTTGCAAGAAAAGAGTTGGCATCAATGATTATTGTACATGAGTATCCCTTATCAATGGTTGAGCATGAATATTTTCGAAGGCTTGTTGGGGCTATTCAACCATTATTTAAAAAAATTGGCCGACATACGGTGAGAAGAGACATATTTAAAATATATGAACAAGAAAAAGAGAAGACAATGAAATTGCTTGAAAATAATGGGAGTAAAGTTGCAATTACAACCGACATGTGGACTTCAAGCAATAAAAAAAAAAGGATTCATGGCAATCACAACATTGATGATAATCAGAGCTTGCAAAGTCAGATTATTAGGTATTGCTTTTATTTCTTTAACTATAATTTGTTGATATTCTTTCATATAAAATTATAAATGATATTATGTTTATACTCAATTTGCTATAACTTTAACACTTGAAATTTCATATATGTTTTCATATAATAGAAGAACATTTTATTTATGTAATCTATTATTTGATTGACAAGTGTTGAACTAGTTTAGCTTTTTGTATATATCTTTAATGTTATTTCATTCTTTATGTGATCAGGTTCATTTATGTACCATGCCCACATACTGCTGATATACTATGTGATGTGCTCACATATTGTTTAATGGATTGGAATCTTGATCACAAGTTATCTGCATTTACATTAGACAATTGTTCAACAAATGACTCGATGGCGAATTTAATTTTGAACAAATTGTCAAGTAACACAGATTGGATTGATGGAAAGTTATTGCATGTTCAGTGTTATGCTCATATTATGAATTTAATTGTCAAAGATGGTTTAGAGCTTATCTTTGAAACTATTGAAAAAGTTCGTGATAGTGTTGCATTTTGGAGTGCTATACCAAAAAGAAATGAAAAGTTTGAAGAAATGGCACTCCAATTGAAAATCTCTTGCACTAAGAAATTGATTTTGGATTGTAAAACTAGGTGGAATTCCACTTATTTAATGCTTGATTTTGCCATTTGTTACAAAGATGTTTTTAAATGTTTGAAACAAAGGGAGCCCCTTTATAAGTGTCTCCCATTAGATGAAGAATGGGAATGGCTACACAAATTTGTTGTAAATTGAAAATATTTCATGATATCACTGAGGCATTTTTCGGGACTAAATACCCCACTTCCAATCTCTTTTTCTCAAAGATATGTGAGATTAAGATGAAATTGATGCATTGGGTTAATTGTGGGCAACCTTGCATTCAACTTATGGCATCAAAAATGGAAGGAAATTTTGATAAATATTGGGCTCGAGTTCATGGTATCATGTGTGTGGAAACTATATTAGATCCTAGATACAAGATCAAATTTTTGGAATATTATTTTCCATTGTTCTATAGTGATGAAATGGCAAAGATGGAAATTGCTAAAGTTTGCAAACTTTGTTATGATTTAGTTGTTGAATATTCATCAAAATTTAAGATTGGTGAACAAGGTTGTTCAATGGCCGGGTCATCAACAAGTAATCTTACACAAGTACCATTAAGTCATGATGGTGGGTCAGCTTGCATGCGTAATTTTGATTTATATGCTGCTTCTTCTGAGTCTGAAATTGGGAGTGTGTACACTGAATTAGACCATTATTTGGAAGAGCGGTTGATGCCAAGAAAAAATGATTTGGATATTCTAAGTTGGTGGAAGTTGGTCCTTAAATATCCTACATTGCAATTAATTGCGAGAGATATTTTGGCAATTCCAGTATCAACAAGTAGCCTTAGGTCAGATTTCAGTACAAGTGGGAGATTTATAAGCCCACATCGCAGTAGATTGCATTCCGACATAGTTGAAGCATTAATGTGTGCACAAAGTTGGATATTAGCTCCTACAAAAGGTATGATAATAGAAAATATATATATATATATTATGCATATATCTATTATATACTTTTATAATCAACTTTACTTATCAAATTACAATTTATAGTAGTTGACCTAATTAATAATTGATATTTTAGATTCCATTTCCACGACTCGCTCTCAATGTTACACAATGATTGATGACGTAGATGTAGATGAAGAGGTAAGCTTCTAAATATTGTATGTATCAAAATTCTTAGCATTGATGGAGGACTCGCTCTCAAAATTCTTAGCATTTATGGATGACTTATACAATTTTATTTGATTGATTTATATTTCAGGTTGTTGATGTTAATAAGGATGGAAGTGGGCCAAGTTATCAAATGTTATTTGATTGATAGAAGAGTGATAGGCTACTAGGTAACTTTTCCTTTCTAAAATAAAAGATGGCATCACTCTTATTAATGGAGGACTCTATTTTATAGCTCATTTATTGTTTTATTTATGAGAATGAATGAATGATGGTGTTTTTCCAAATAGAAAGATTTTCTTTTTCTACTTGTAATATGTTATATGCTTTGAATGTTTTATTTATATTATTCTTTATGTTGAAACCTTACAATTTGATTCAGAATATGATTTGAATGGTGTTATTATTTGATTCAAAAATTCTATTATGATTTTTTTTCTTAAATCTGTTTGCAGATGTTGATTTCAAGGGAAAAGCAAGAGTTTGATAAATTCTAAGCTTTTATTATTCATGGCTTCTTGGGAGATACTACCCTACTTTTGAATGTTGGAGTTATGTTGTTGGACAATTGGAGTTATTAACTTGTTGCTTAAAGACCTAATGTTGGAGTTATTATCTTGTATTTTTGTATTATTGGTTGGAGTTATGGTGTTATTTGTATGTTGTATGGAGTTTTTTGTAATCTTTTGGTTGAGCATTATGACTTTGTAAGTTCATTATCTTGCATGAAGTTCTTAATGACTCCAATCACTTAGGTTGATTGATTTATATTATGCATTAGTTATTGATATTTTTTTAAAAAAAAAATTTGTATAGGTGAGAGTGGGGATCCCCACGGGGTGGGGAATGGGGGCGTCCCCGTCCCCGATTTCCTAACCAGGGCGGGGAAGGGGAATCCCCGCCTGGGATGGGGGAGTGAGTGGGGAAGGACTCCCCCGACCCCCGCCCCGTGGCCATCCCTATGCATGCCCACTTAAACCTTATAAAACCCACTTAATGGCCTTATTTTCCTTCCATGTACCACTTTCCTTTAATTAACAATATGACAAGTTGCTTTTGTAAGGATGACAACATAACAAAACCCCCAACTTAAACCTTATAAAACCCACTTAATGGCCTTATTTTTCCTTCCATGTACCACTTTCCTTTAATTAACAATATGACAAGTTACTTTTTGCAAGGATGACAACATAACAGCCCCCCACACCACTTTGATTATTTTTATAATAATGATCATCTCATTCTTTCAAATATCATCTCATTCTTATTCTTTCAAATATGAGTACTTGATTTTTATGGAGAACTAACAACTCATTTCAATATTCTCCCGAATGAATGAACAGGAAATTAACGGACAAATCCAATAATTATAATCAATGCTCGTACTATTTTAAGTGATTTTCTTGATTGATCATGAATCCTTCAATGTCTCCATTAATCAAGATCAAATCTCCAAATCATCTTTCTACAATCCTCCATGCTCTTGGACTCACCAAAAATGACCAAGTGATCTTTTGAGGCCTTTGGGTGTAATGTAACCCTTTCCTTCTATCTTCCATTAAAGTCCTGCACTTATTATTATTATTATTATTATTATTATTATTATTATTATTATAAAAAAAACATGTTCCAATCATTGAGAGACAACCTAGTGTTGAATTCTCAAAGCACAATGCATAAATCCATTTTTTTTCATAGGCTTTTCAAATATTTGGCGGGGAATGTCCATGCTTGCATGCATACATATAATAATTTTTTTTAATATTCCCATGTATATCTCTTCATGGTGGGCTCTATTTTTATTTTTTAACAAATGATACACATGAGTTGTATCTCTTTCATGATGGGACCCGTTCTTTTGAATTTTTATTTATTTATTATTTATTTATTTTTATATATTTTTTATTTTATTATTTATTATTATTTTTATGTCATGCTTGTATGTATGCTTCTCATTTTTTATTTAACTTTTTTAAGTCATGAAACGTATGCATGCTTTTGTGGGCGATGGCATTGCTTTAGAGATATATATTTTATGCCTCCGGCTATTTGATGAGAAATTACAATTAATGGCTCTAATAATGGGACACCTCTCTATGCATCATGACCACAATTCAACACTATATTATTTGTTTCTCAGGCCATTTATGATGGTGTTTCTTCATTATCAATTATAATTAGATCATCAAATACTTCGTTTTTTTTCTCACTATCATTGATTCATCATCATCATCATCATCATCATCATCATCATCATCAAGATCACGTCCTTTTGCATTATCTTCATCTTCCAAAATCGAAGACTCATTCTTGTACTTTACATGTCCTTGCAAAGTATCTCAGTGAGGCAACCACTTATTCTCAGCACTCTTTTTCTTTTAAAAGAGAGTAGTAGCAATCCAGTAATAAATCTGTTAGAGAAAGTAGAGATTGAAGAAGAAGGATTTAGTGGATTTTGAGGCGTGTAGGAACAATGTCT
>NW_024088004.1:0-28746 GCF_009730915.1 Dioscorea cayenensis subsp. rotundata
TCTGTATGAAGGCAGTGTTTAGAGAAAGATTCATTATAAGCCACCTTTCTCAGGTCTTTTATGGTACCATCAAGACAGAGCTGTGATGTTAGACAAAAAACAAACTGTCTTGATTTTTGTATCAAAATCAAGTTTCTGTTCTATCTTGCTTGGAAAAGTTACGATTTCGTATCAAACAAAGGAAAGCCATTCAAGTCAGTAATAGAGATGGAAAGAAAGTCTGTGTCAAATCGAGATTGGGTAGGTGTTCAGTCTACCGCAAATGTGAAAGGTATCAAAAATCATGCATTTAATGGATAGCCGGGCATTGAGAAGGAAGGACGCTTCGGGCAAAAAGGCCATGGAGAGAGAGAGCTAGGATCCATGGATCTTCGATCGGGAAACCGTATCTAAGCTCCATGGCTAGTCTGCGCCTCTTTGGACTTTTTCAAACTTTAGCGAACTTAAACATCTTAGTAGCTAAAGGAAAAATCAACCGAGACCCCTGCTAGTAGCTGCGAGCGAGAGCGTAACAAGGGTTTGAATCAAAAAGAAATCTGAAGTGCTTTCATTCAATTTGTTGTGGATTGGATGACGTAAAACCAAAGAAGCAACAAGCGTAGGTCGTGGTTGTTTAATATCTTCAAGAAAGACTCATTCGTCAAAGTGGGAATTAAGCTGGGCAACAAGAGGTGTGAAGTATTCCATGGAGATGTGTGGGTGGATACTGAGCCAATTCATATCACAGACTTGTCTTGTCTAGATCACAGTAGTAAACTAATCATCTCCCAACTAAAGGAAAAATGTTTACAGCTAAACAAAGAAATTACTAATCTAAATTATAAATTATCCCAGAAGGAAAGAGAGATTGAGGAGAGAAAGAAAGATATTCAATCACAGTTTGATCCGTCCCGGTAAAAATCTGTTATAGAATTTCGACTGCTTTTGGTTACATTTAGAGCAGTGCTCTTGGTCTGTCTGTCTCTGCCCCCTCTTCTTTGTTTCTGTGCTGTGCTGCGAGACTTTCTACGTCTTTTGTTCTCTTGGTTGGTATTCTCTATTCCTCATCTTCTATTTCTTTTTCTCTTTAGCTGACGCAGGCTTTCCAAGCAACTACCCCCGTTGTCTGCTTTGCTTGGTAAACAAACGTAGCCCATGCGTCTGAATTTCTGGATAGTATGAAAGATACATCGGTGTAAAGGATTGAGTAGAGTAGGATGATTTGAAGAGATAGTTCTCTTAAGTCAGTATAATATACAATATTATTAAAGAAAGAAGTTCTAAGAAAGAAATGTGCGCAGTCTGAAGAATGAAGAAAGAACAATAGAGCAGTGTTCATTCAGAAAGAAAATAGCGCAGTGCTTTAAGAATACGAGAATCCATACTCAATTTGACGAGTGATCAAGCCCTTGTCCACATCCCGACGGTGAAACTTCTTCCAAACTTGACTTGAGGAGTTAGCTTCAGCCAAACCCCTGTCACCAACCTTGAACTCCAAGGGCCTCCTCCCTTGGTCAGCATACTTCTTCATTTCATCCTGCGAGAAGCTTTTTGAAAGCACCTCTTCTTTCTTCCTCTCTTGGCGGTGAGATTCGAACCCTTCCACGACCCCCTTACGCGATGATGACAACTGGGGGCTACCCATACGAGAACTGGGCCACATCAAGTTAACTTAACCAGTTCCTTCTGCGAAGCAGACACATAGTGACGGAGATACTCCCTACAGCAAACCATTGATCCTCCTCGGTCTGCCTGCCGGGATTGCCAAGGCCTTTCCGGGACAGGCAAAGGCTGAAGAAGACCAGCTTCGCGTCTTCTCTCAGACTTGTCTTGCTGGCACAACTTCACATAAGCTTCAATGTCCTCGCCCATATCGGGCCAATAATTATGCCGAGATAACAATGCCTTCATTCTCAAGGCACTCTGCCTGCTACCGCCTGGGCCTGGGAGTTGATTGCCTTGACACGGCTGGTGTGCGCGCCAACGCTCAACCCAAACCGTGCAATGGTTGCCTCTCGAATGAAATTATGAGTGGCTCCAGTGTCCACCATGGACTGGGCTTCCCTGCCATTCAAGGTCAGTGGCACATAAAGAAGAGAATGAGAAGGGATACCTTTCACTGCCCGTCGAGTCCCCAACAATTGAAGAGGATTGATCCGGCTCCGAGTCACTGTCGCCCCTCAGTGACCAATGCAGCCAGCTTTTCCCTCTTCGCGCAATCCCGCAACACCTTCAGAAACTCATCCCACGAGCCGAAGGTAGTCCGACCAGCCTGAGCATCATCGGCCTGCCGAGTTCTCCACCAAAGCTTGGTATCGCCAGTAAAGTACATACCCACCAAGGGTACTTACTCGACTTAAGCTTTCTTTCTTCGGGTCTCACGACCTTTGCTGCGGAAAGGCTGTCCTTGTTCTTCTTCTCCTTGCTTTTCTTTGTTTTTTTCATTCGAAAGTTCAAGCAAGAGATTCAAAGCTCAAAAAAAGAGTACTCTGTAGAGAATGAATGCGAGTCAAGCAAAGCCTTGGAATTCTTCGGACTAAGGAAAGAAGGCGTAAACTAACTATCGGAAGCTAAGAGCACTTGTCTCAAGAGTAGAAGAACTAGCAACTTGAAGAGCTTTCCTCAAGAACCCAGGAGTCCCACATCATCCGGACAATCGACTGAGCCACATTCGAGCCTCTAGCACTTCAGTCCCTACAAAACCGAGTTTATCCACTACAGCATGATAGCTCTTCCCTCTTCTTGTAGGATTCATCCATTAGACCTTCTACCCGATCCACTCAGCAGAACTAGAGCAGAACAAAAGAAGGCAAGAACTTCGAAAGCCCATTTTGAAGCGAAGAAATATAGTACTTTGCTGAGAGCACTAGACCTTCTCTCTTTCTGGATTGATTCCCACTCACTGCCTGATAGCTGGCTTGGCCCATGAGACCTATTGTCTTATTGTCCTGGCTCACTTCACTACTTTGGAGAATGGGTTTTTCCCCTTTCTGGTTCGCAAACGCTCTAACCCATCGGGAAGCTCCATCCAAATTCTAGTTGATGTGAGCACTTCCCCAGAGGCAGAGTCTGAATCGAGCAATGAAGTCTTGGGTCCTTTTGTCTAAGGGCCCTTTCGTTCCACTAGCCTTAATGCACTTTTCAGAGTTGCCAAGGTGGTCTCGTTTTATCATAAATAGATAGAAAGAAAAGCGCTATTCTTCCAATTTTTTTAAAGAGCCTTAGCTATATGCTTAACATATGCAAAGAGCCCACTTACTCGCCTCTGAAAATTAATTATTATTATATTTAGTAAATTAGTAAAGCGGATTTCTCCCTTGACTCTATCATCGTCTTTCTTTGTTCAAGTATGGAATTATCTCCCAGAGCTGCGGAACTCACGACTCTATTAGAAAGTAGAATGACCAACTTTTTACACGAATTTTTCAAGTGGATGAGATCGGTCGAGTGGTGATAAACGCCTAAATGTATGTATTTTTATATGTATTAATCTTGTATCATTTGTGAATATGCTAACGAATTGATGCCCGCTTTTATGTCTAAATTGGTTATTTCGTGTTACAGGTCTTAAAATGAGCTCTAACAATGCTAAAAAAATGTAAATCGGATGAATTCGACACCAAAAACGGCATTTTTGGGGTCCCAAAGACTCGTATCGGGTAATCGTAGCGGTATTGTAGCGGTGTCATTGTTCTTGCCGTGCCATTTGGTCGTGGAGTTTCACCGGCTCCATAGTGCCCGCATGGGTATTCGTGAGGTTTGCTCGGAAATTCTCAATACTCGGTTACCGTAGTGAAAAATATCGTAGCACCGGACATGTTTTTCGGGCATTTGGTCAGGAGCTTCATGGGCCCGCATGGATGCCCACATGGACCGACGGGATATAAATGAAACCGATTTTTCTAGGGCAAAGAGAGAAGTTTTTTGGGAGAGTTCTTGAGTTTCGATTTTTCACCAGCTTTTAAGAGGTAAGATCACACGTTTTGGAGAAGGAAAATCAAAGGGAGAAGTTTCTGGGTTTTGGCTAGATCTTCACTCGATCTCTTCTTTGGGAGTTTGTAGATCTACTTTAGGAAGTCGCCTCTATCAGCTGCATCCGTGGGAAGCATTTCCACCTAGCTTGGCTTGTCTTCCCTACTTCTATTGTTTGAGGGAGTTTTCTTATGCCATTTGTAGTTGTTTTTTCATGGACTAGTTGCTTGTATTTGTTTGCATGGATAGTAGACTCCCAAGGTCACCGGATGCCGGTGAACCTTGGGGTGAACTTGTGTATTTGGATGATTTAATTTTTGTCTATTGCAATTGTTGTGTATTTTGATTCATTCTTGGTGCATTTGATGTGTTGCTTACATGAGAACTCCGTAAAACCAACCGCTAGGGTTGTACTTGGTAGCGTGACCATCGCCTTGTACTAGACACACCAAGTTTGAAGGATTCATGTACCGAACACGCCGTGACCATCGGGTATTCTCAGTACCTCTCCACCATTAGAGCTAGTGACCAAGTTGTGTTTCGCCCCTAATTAGTGATTTCCCCACTTGTTAATGCAATCGTATGAGGATTTGATCAGAAGAAATTCGTGTCAATACTTATACCGGATTAGGGGTTAATTGCTTCGTGACCATCGGGTTGATCTAATTTAGGAAAATCTCTAGGTCCAAACCTTCAATTGCATGACATTCTTAGCATCCTTTGCACTTTAGTAGCCCCTAGGGAATCCGCGATCCGTGACCATTTCTTTTCCCCTAATTTTATACCCCTACCTTATCATAGACTCCATTTGTAGTTCTTTTATTTCAAGTAATAGATTGAGAAACCCTTCAATCATTCGGCTAGACAATACACAAAGAGGAAGTAAGAGTAGATTCTTGGGCTGGGAATACGACCTCTGCGTGCTCGCATACGAGGGTATTACTGACGACTCGTGCATTTGCGATCGCTCATCAAGTGGTCTCGATTGGAGATGGGATTGCACGTGTTTATGGATTGAAAGAGATTCAAGATGGAGAAATGGTGGAATTTTTCCAGAGTAGTGTGAAAGGAATAGCCTTGAATCTTGAGAGTGAGAATGTTGGTATTGTTGTCTTTGGTAGTGATACAGCTATTAAAGAAGGAGATCTTGTCAAATGCACTGGATCTATTGTGGATGTTCCTGCGGGAAAGGCCATGTTAGGCCATGTGGTCGATGCGCTGGGGAGTACCTACTGATGAAAGAGGGGCTCTAAGCGATCACGAATGAAGATGTGTCGATGTAAAAAGCCAAGGATTATTGAACGTAAACTGCAGGTACTGAACCTATGCAAAAGCGATGCTTAAAAGCATAGCGTAGCCTTGTTCCTATAGGGTCCGTGGTCAATGAGAACTTATAATCGATAGACAAACTGAAAAAGCAATTTATAGCTACTGATACTATATTAAACCAAAAGAAAATGAACTTAAGGGGCACCTCTCGTGAGTGAGACATTATATTGTGTCTATGTAGCGATTGGACGTAAAAGCTTGACTATGAGCACAATTAGTTCAAATTCTTCCGTAGTGAATGCTGAATATTCCATTCTCTAGCAGTATGCACCGCCCGGATCTTGCTCCTCTACAATTTCTGGCCCCATATTCGGGTGTGCCATGGGGGAATATTTCCGCGATAATGGAATGCATGTACATCAATATATGATGATCTTAGTAAACGATGCGATGGCATATCGACAAATGTCATTATTGTTATAGTCGACCACCGGGCCGTGAGGCTTTCCCGTAGGATGTTTTTCTATTTACATTTCCCGTCTCTTAGAAAGAGCCGCTAAACGATCGAGACTAGACAGTGCGGGTAGCTCGACTCACGTTACTCCGTTATTGAAACACAAGTCTGGAGACGTATCGCCTATATCTCGAAAGGCTTGCAACATCCTAAGGTCAAAACAGTACCTCATACTATGACCCTTATTGCTTGTTGCTTGGGGCAATATCTACAAATCCTATCTAACTTATTGATAAGTGCTTGTGTGATATTAATGCTAAGCATTCTTTCCTTATGATGAGCATTACTCTTCTCGGGTTTTTACACTAATATGTGTGTGTTTTGTGTTACTTTTATGCGGGTAGGGTTGTGAGGCCGAGTCACGAAGGAAAAGAAGCCAAAAGTGGATCATAATACACTCGATTTTGGAGGAAATCTTGCTAAGGTTCAAACGCCGAACACATAGGTCGGGTGTGAGATGCTAGAGTGTGTGCCAACCTCCTCGTATTTGAGTTAGCGCAACCATTTGGAGGGGCACAAGGGCAGTCATACTCAAGCATTCCGACTTATGCAAATGGAACAAGATCTCCACCAACTTTTCCATCATTGAAGAAGCAAAGCGATTCACGACGTGAACGTGTGCCCGTTTGCGTTACCTCGATAAAAGTATGGATTCGGAAGTATTTCGCGGTACTATAGCGTAGTCATTTGTAGCAAGCACTTTCACAGTGACCGAGAAAACATGAATTCAGAGGATCTACATGGGCGTGTGGAAATTATACAGCCGTGTTTAAATTAACATGGCCCGCGTGGTCGCCCGATTCCGACTCTATTTGAAAGCCGATTCAGCCCCGATTTCAGCATTCTTTTTCTCCATCTTTTCCCCCAACTTGAGGAGGGCTTCGGCTAGGGGTTTTTAAGAGGTATTGGCTAAGGTTTTGGAGAGGTTCTTTGGCTCTGTCATCGTCATTCCTTAGGAAGAAGGTTGGTAGGGGAGATTCTGTCGAGGCGTATCCTATACCGGACTGAGGGAATCCTTGGATGACAGTGAGAGGACTTTCCACAAGACCATCGACACGACCATCGAGGGGGTTTCTCTATGTATTCATTGCTTTTACATTCTATTTCTTTGATTGTACTTAGCTCCATGGAGAACTAAACCCCTAGTGGGTACTTGGATATTTAGTGAACCCTAGGATGTATTCATTTCATTGAATCTGTTTATTATGCTTTCAATTAATTGATGTTTATTGTGAGTTCCAACCTTGAATGCTTGATTGTATGAACATTTCCCCTAGAGTGACACTAGGGTTGAGAGTTCTTGTTGGTAACCTTGTGAGTGAGGTGACACACACACGAGTGTTAGACAAAGCTAGGTTTGAGAGGGTTGAGATGGTGAGGCGAGGAGGTGCAGGGGAGGCGTCCCCTTTCCCTCCGAGCGTGATAGATTCTACCTCCGTTCCTCGAGTTCTTTGTTGTCATAATAGAGTGAATGACCTAAGGGATGAACTCCGCTGGGAGCTTAGTTGCTGCGATGCAGCGGGTGAAGCATTGAGGTGATCTTAGTATCTAGGGCTCAATTGTGGTTAGGGACCTTCCACTTGGACCAAAGGGTTAGATCTATAATTAGGAAGAGATTTATCACTTGGAATCCCTAGAGCTCTTTGCAACTCTATTTGAGTGTGAGGTTGAGAGGTTATCTAATCTCCCCTTTGGGACATGTATAGAGTTAGGCATAGTTGACCTTAGATTTGGGACTATGTAATTAAGGATTTCCACGACTCACCATTGCATCGATTTGGAAGCATAATAGAGGGTTCTTGCACTTGAAACAATTATCCCTAGGCAGAGCATTATCCGAGTACCCCATCTTTATCGATTACCTTACCTCCTCCTTTACTCTGTTTTTGTTACTTGTTGCTTTTTACTTTTTGAGAATTAAATCATTGTCACACTTATCACTATTGATCTTTCACATAGCTAAGAAGCGGATTAAGTGTTTTTATTCCCTACTCCTGTGGATTCGATACCCGCTCATCGGGGGATTATTACTTCGACAATCCCGTGCACTTGCGGGATATCTGAAAAGGGACCTTGTCATACTTATCATCACCGGGCTGAATGTAGTTAGAGGGAGGCAACTTTAATCCTATTCATCTTCAACAAGATATCAAAAATAAGACTACTGTCTTGTCAATAGGAGTAACGAAAGTCCTTCCTCTAGCCTTGCTTCCTTGGGCAACAGACGCCCATTGCCACGACATCGTCCCTCGTCCTCCTATCCTAATTCAGCAGACATGTACATACACGCCTTGAAAGTTATAGAAATCCTCGAGTGCAATGAATAGAATTGGATAAGTAAGCTTTAAATGAAGAAGCAATTTACCCTCCTTTTCCTTATATAAGCTGCTATTTGTGCTTGCTTCTTGGACGGGCTTGAGGGCTCCAGAAAGAAGATCTTCTTTTATGAACTGCTTCGTTTTTTGCCTAGCTGGACTGCCTCCTCCAAAACTAGTATTGGTGTCGCTACCTATCTTTGCGATATTAGCGAGGGATGCAGCTTCTCGGTGAGAACTAGTCTCGCTCGACCTTACTTATACTAATCTTTTTGCAATAAGAAAAAAATCATTCAAAGTGCCGGAAAGCTTACCGAATTCTCTCTTTACTTTAAGGCTAAGGCTTTACTTCACTTCAAAGCAATTGTTCTCTTCCACCATCACGAGGATAAAAGAAAGACTGGTTCCCCCTTTCGAACAAAAATTCCTCTTCCCCTTTCACTCAAATAATGAAGTTAGAGAACAACCTCCTTAAGAGTCATCTTAGCTTGATGTCTTTGGATGTTCCCTTACTTATATAGTAGGATGGGATTACGTCTACTAAACCATGTTGAGTACCCGAGCCAATGGATATGTTTGGAATAATGAGGGAGCCCGAACAAGCGAGGAGATAAGAATGGAATGCACGAGCTTATGTCTTTGGGGCTTGATCGACTTCTTACGCCCGGTGGCTCGCATTCGAGATATAATTGAGAAATCCTTTTCATTCTCTCCGTTCTCGATGAGGTAGTTACTTGTAGAAAATTCCATGTCTCCCCCCGTCTTCAAATTTGACATGACAGCATATTCTCTGTCTTCGATTTCTAGAATGATTGCGCTCTTTGGTTTATACCCCGCTTTAGGTGGGTAAATAAAATATTTACATTTCTTTTTACGGCGAATTGATTTAACTGGGTTATTATAAACTCTTCGTTTAGGTCAAGGCACAGTCCCCCTTTCCCTTCCTGTGCCCCTTTTTTTGTGAAAAACCCTGTACATTCCTTGTAATTCAACCGCGTTAAGAAATCGCATCTATCTTGATATGCTGCTAGGGTCATAGTTATTCTCCTGTTTATACACCCGCACAAACAAAGTAGCAATAATGCGTGCTTCGTGTATATTTGAGGAGAATCTCAATCGATGGCATCTTGCATTAAATGGTTTGTCTTCATCTGCAAAACAATGGGGTATTTGATTAGCAATGATTACAATGGGTACATTTTTTTTTCTTCGTAAAAAATTCTATAATATTTTAAGTCTAGTCTACACTCTTGGCCATCTAAGATTTTCAACATGGTATTGGCATATGCCCTTCCTTCTTGAGGTTGCCCCGATGATCGAACTCTGGCTGTCAGGCTCGTGGAATTCATCGAATACCCATAAGTCATAATAATCGTGTGCTCCCGAAAAAGAATTCCTTCGCGAACTCGCGAAATATATGACTTTAGAACGTCATGGAAGAGCCCTTTCGACAAAGGGCTCAGCCCAGAGCGGACTGGTGTCACCAGTCGTGCTGGATCGCCTTGTGTGCCAGCATTCCGAAAGGAGGCGGGTATGCTGGTTGGTAGTTGTGGGTCCGTCGAGGGACAGGGATCCCAGGTCTGCAACTTACCGATATAGTGCATCGAACCTCCCTTCCTTACTTGGATGTGATTAGTCCAATAACGAAGGCCCGATGGATGACAACATTGGTGCCATCCTATGGTCTCCATTTAGAAGGTCATGTGGGTGAGTCCTCGCTGGTATGCACTCTTACCAGGAGGGATAGAATCTCTTTATCGAGTAGGAATGGGGGGTGACGCGGAAGCCTCCACCCCTGTCTTATCATGGGTCCAATTACCCAACCGTGGGGCGGAGGTAATTGAGGGGTGCTTTCACCACCACCTGGATGCTTTAACATACCGAAACCATGAAAAGACTCTTCCCTTCTCTGTTGAAAGTGTCACCTATCAGGTGGCAGAGTGTCTTAGAAGACTCTCGGATCTTGGGAGGCTACTTAATTAAGAAAAAAATTAATTAAATAAGGTGCTTCTCTTGGTCACTGATGGTCTGACAAAGGAGCTTTGTATTGGCGCCTACCTCTTTTCACGGTCAGTCTACAAGTTAGGGAAGAGGTCTGGGTGGTTGCATGTAGCTTTGTATTTAAAAGCAGTGCGCCTCCAGCCTTCAGAAGGCCTATGGAGGAGTTCCCTTCAAACCTGACTTGTTGCCTGTCCCAGTGTCCTTAACTAGGGTCTGGGTATCCTCAGAATCATCCCTCCTTTCCATAGATTGGAGATCTATAAAAAGAATGAACGTTCGGATCTATTGGTCAAAGGTGTATCTGTCTTTCTTTTTCATTGGCTACAGTTATTTGTCTTGCCAAGAAGATTGATAAGACAACCTTTGACCAAACCAAACCGTTAGATTCACTAGTTGGCAGCAAGGTTTGCTTTTCTTTTTGACCTTAAGGCAGCCACTGAGAGGTGGCCCCTGTTATTTCTATTTGAGGTCTTACAAACTTTGTTTGATACTAGTTTTGCAGAGACATGCCTATCTTTTCGAAAGCTCTATGTTTTGGTTCTATGTCTCATTATAAGGAGATATAATCAGAGTCGGGAGATGAGGCTACATGATCCCGAGTTCCAAGCCCTACTACCTTGAGTTAGAGGCGGAGGCGGTTAGTTCCTCGTTGCGAAAGCTCTCTTCTAGAGGCCAAGCCCTTAAACTGACTATGACAGAGTCAGAGTTTTACAGCCAAAAAGACATGGCTATCGTCCTATCCACAAAGACTACCCCTTTTTGTCTTGACAACGATCAGTCTGTTTCTGGAAGTTGCCCTAACAGCTTGCAATCTGAAATGCCGGATCATTGCAAAGAAGGTTGGAGTCACCATTTTACTCAAATCCCTAAGAGTAGACTGACTTTTCTCACTTCAGATAAAAAGATTGTTTAAAGCAATCATGTCTATGGTACCAGGATTTCTAAACTAGAGACCCAAGTTTGGAATCTCGTAATCACTTGTCCGACTTCATGGCAGTCGATCCTCTTCCTCATTGGAATAGTGAGTTAGGGACACAAGATGAACTGAACCTTCGTGCCTACTTTGAAAAGCTAAGCCTCTATATGATATGCTGAAAGCGTATAGACGCGCTACCTTGATATGCTTTTTCTAAGGTTTAGCTCTATTTTCTCGCTTTAGCGTATAAAGAACTCAAGGTTGACCTTGATCCTTCAATAATGAAGCTTTTCAGGAAGTGTTTTTGACTCACAAAAAAAGATCGGTTCCCAATCCACCGAGTTGGCTCTGCCACTTGCTTTTTTTCATTTTTAGCCTTCGACGAAATGCAAAATTCTAGGATCCGACAGGTCAGGACAGAGAAAATATCTATCCAAACGGTCCAGATCCACGGATGGTTTTCTCTTTTGTTTTCGTAAAAGACTGTGAATCTTTGCTTTGACAGACTGATGCTCATGGGCTGAAATGTCCGGCACTTTTCCTGCAATAGGCACAAGGGAAGGATCGGCTTCCGTTGGGGCACTTCAGGAATGGAATCTTTCTCTTCCGGTGGCTTCTCGGGAGACTTTATGCGGGAATGACTTTTCCATTCGAGTTCAACTCGGGTTCTTTACATGAAAGAAGTTAGGGCAAAGGTCTTTGTTACTTGAAAATAAGGAGTTTTTCCAAATCCGATATATACTCTAAACTAGTGGATTGAGGGAAGAGTTAACCAATCGTTTCATCAATAAAGACTTCAAACTAGGCTAGTCGATATAGTAAGAGTGACTCTTTGGGTGTGCACTGCCTTTCACCCCTATCAAAGAAAGACTAAATCACTTCTAGTCTATCATGACTTTCAAGCTTGAAGCTTGAGCTACCTCAAAGACAAGTTACCTGAGTTCAAAAGCCCACATTACAACTATCAAGCTGGCGGAGACAACGCAATCCTGTACATCTCATCTAATGGTGTCATTTATGTTTTTACTTTCTTCAAAATATATATCTTGACATTCAATCTTTCATCCTCCACTCTAGGTGGCTAAAAATAAATGTCATCAAAATACATACCATACTCTACGATTTGCTCTATGCTTTTCTGAGATTCCCTCTAGTGCATCTTTTGCTCTTAGCTATGATTTCTTTTTCATTTATGAATCTTTAGCATATCATATAGGGTATTTACTGCAGTATTTCCTAGTGAGGTTACTAGATAGCTTATTGCTTAAATATCATTTATACCAAGAAGATTTGTGTATGGCGGTCCATACAAGCGAGGGGCTCTCTTTGTTTTTAGGTAAAAGGAAAGTATGTTTCCATAAAAGCCTTTTTATGTTAAGAAAGTTTTTCATATGAAAGGAATTTGAAAGCCATCTCTCAAAAGAGAGATCGTTTTAACACCTTTCTTTCGTGAGAAACGCAGAAAGCGAGGGAGTGATAAAGTGAGATAGAGGCTTTTCAAGGGCATATAAAGCTTTTCGATGGCGGGGCGTGATGAGTGCTAAGTTTATGTCGAGTGCATAGTATAGAATGTACAACATTGGAGGCCCTTTTTCCTTTGAGTGTGAGCAATCAAAAATTTACTATTTCAATTTAGTAGATGAGTCGAGAATATGGCATAATCTATCCACATGAGAAAGCCTTTGATTTGAGAGAATGCCGAGTTAGATATATATTTATAGTTGGCTCTTATCAAGCTTTTTAAAAATACACCTGTAGCAAGCCCTAGTTTGAAGAAGTCTTTCAAAGGGGCGGGAGTATTTCAGCTCTATCGAATAAAGGCGCAGATGGGGAGGCAGTTTCTAGGGATTAGCAGTTATAGGGCTAGTGATAAGTGCTTGTGCGATATGAATGCGGTTGCGCTCATTCCTTATATTGAGCATTACTTTTTCTCGTGTTTTTACATTAATATGTGTGTTTTTATGTTACTTTTATGCAGTGAAGAGTTGTGAGGCTCAGTATGAAGGAAATAGGCCAATGTGGATCATAATGCACCTATTTTTGGAGGAGATCTTGCTAAGGTTCAAACGCGAAAACATAGGTCGGTGTGAGATGCTAGAGTGTGTGCCAACCTCCTCGATTCGAGTGAGCACATTCATTTGGAGGGCACAAAAGGCGGTCACACTCGAGCATTCCGACTTATGCATATAAGAACAAGAGATCCACCAACATGTACATCATTGAAGAAGCAAGTGATTCACGACGTAAACGTGTGCCCGCTATGCTACTCCCAATGAAAGTATGGAATTCGGGAGTATTTCCGGCAGAGTACTGTAGTAGGTCACTGTAGCAAAACACTGCAACAAGTAATGTAGCAAGTACTATTCACAGCCGGCCGAGAAATCAGAGAAACAGAGAATCCACACGGGCGTGTGGAAATTTTCCATGCCCGTGTGGAAATTCCACAGGGGCGTGTGACATCATACACGCCCGTGTAGTCGCCCGATTCCAGCCCTATTTAAAGCCGATTTCAGCCCCGATTTCAGTATTTTTTTCTCCATTTTTTCCCCAACTTGCGAGAGGGCTTCGGCTAGGGTTTCGAGGGGTATTAGCCAAGGTTTTGGAGAAGTTCTACGGCTCCGACATCGTGATTCCATTAGGAAGAAGGTTGGTAGGGGAGCTTCGATCGAGGCGTATCCTATACCGGGATCTGAAGGAATCCTGGATGATGAGTAGAGGACTCTCCACAAGACCATCGACACGCACCATCGAGGGGTTTCTTTTATGGATTTATTGCTTTTACATTCAATTTCTTTGATTGTACTAAGCTCCATGGAGAGCTAAACCCCTAGTGGGTGCTTGGATGATTGTGAACCCTAGGATGTATTCGCTTTCATTGAACTTCTTTATTATGCTTTCAATAAATTGATGTTTATTGTGAGTTCCAACCTTGAATGCTTAATTGTATGAACATTTCCCATAGAGTGACAGTAGGGTTGAGAGTTCTTGTTGGTAACCTTGTGAGTGAGTGACACACCACGAGCATTAGACAAAGCTAGGTTGGAGAGGGTTGAGAGGATGAGTCGAGAGGTACAGGAGCGTCCCTTTTCCCCTTCGGCATGATAGATTCTATCTCCGTTCCTCGAGTTCTTTGCGGCCATAATAGAGTGAGTGGTCTAAGGGATGAACCTCCGCTGGGGCCGAGTTGCGCATGCAATGGAGTGAAGCCTTGAGAGGATCTTAGTATCTAGGGCTTAATTGTTGCTAGGGACCTTCCGCCTGCACCAAAGGGTTAGGTCTACTTTTAGGAAGAGATTTATCACTTGGAATCCCTAGAGCTCATTGCAACTTTATGCGAGTGCGAGGTGTTTAGATTGTTCGATTTCTGCTCTGGGACATGTATAGAGTTAGGCATAGTTGACCTTAGATTTGGGACTATGTATGTAAGGATTTCCATGACTCAGCATGGCATTGATTAGGAAGTATAATAGAGAGTTCTTGCACTTCAAACGATCATCCTAGGTGAAGCATCATCCGAGTACCCCATCTTTATCGATTGCTTGCCCTCTTCTTTATTCTTGCTCTCTCACTTGTTTCTTTTATTATTGAGAATTGAATCAATTTCACACTAATCACTATTGATCTTCCACATAGCTAAGAACCAAATTAAGTATTTTTACTCCCTACTCCCTGTGGATTCGATCCCGCTCACCCGGGATTATTACTTCGACAAACCCGTGCACTTGCGGGATATACGCAAGGGGACCTTGTCAAGTTTTTGGCGCCCGCTGCCGTGGAGTTAGGCATTTAGAGATACTTTTGCACTTTGTTTTTCTTAGCTATTTTCACTACACATTCTATTTCATATCTTCTTATTCTATCATCGCTCCGATTTTCTTTTTTTCTTTATTTTTGGTGCAGCTCAGGTTATGAACCGAGGGAATCCATCAATATTGATTGAAGGAGACCCTGAGCTTGAACGTACACTTCGAAGGAAAGGGAAAGAACCTAAGAACAGACCTAATCCAGTGATTTGGAAGTAGAAGGATCTGACAACATGGCAGAACAAAATGAGCAACAACGGACACTATCCGATTATGCCAAACCATCAGTGTTGGGGACACAATCGAGTATTGTGCGTCCCCTAATCATTGCTCAGAATTTCGAGCTAAAGCCAGCATTCATCCATATGCTGCAGCAGTCCACACAATTCAACGGTTTGGCCGATGAGAATCCAAATAGTCACATAGAGAGCTTCCCTCGAGGTGTGTGACATGCTGAAGATAAATGGTGTGACGGATGATGCCATCAAATTGAGAGCCTTCCCATTCTCCTTAAAGGGGAAAGCAAAGCAGTGGCTACACTCATTACCTAGGGCATCAGTCACTACATGGGAGGAGATGGTAGAAGCTTTTCTAGCCCGTTATTTCCCTCCCGGAAAATCAGCAAAGCTTAGGAATGAGATCTCATCCTTTATGCAGTTGGAATTGGAGTCTCTATTTGAGACATGGGAAAGGTTCAAGGAACTCCTGCACAAGTGTCCGCAGCACGGATTCCTGGAGTGGATGATTGTTCAAACCTTCTACAATGGTTTGAACCCGAGTATAAGGCAACTCTTGGATGCGGCGGCAGCAGGTACCTTAGGTAGCAAGACCCCCGACGAGGCTCGTCAATTGATTAAGGAAATGGTGTTAAATAGCTACCAGTGGAACGCTAGGGAAAAGAAAAAGGTGGCCAGTCTCCATGAAATTGATGTGGTAACTTCATTGGCGGCCCAAGTGGAGAGTTTGAGTAAGAAGCTAGATCTTATAGCTTCGAATAGAGTTGCGGTCGTGACAAATTGTACCGGTTGTGGTGGAGGACATGCTCCTTCTGATTGCCCAATCGTTATAGGTGATGTTTCTTAGCTTGAGAATGTTGACTTTGTAGGTAATGGAATGATACCTCAGGGGAATCCATACAGCAACACCTACAATTTAGGTTGGAAGAATCATCCCAAATTTTCATGGAGTAATCAAGGACCACAGAAGACCAAGGGGCCATCGGGGTTCCAACAACAACAACAAGCCCCTCAAGTGGAAAAAGCAATTTCGAGGCTTGGAAACCCGAATGACGGAGTTTGGAGAAGCACTTGGCTAGATTTGTTCAATCGGCAAATACAAGGTTTGAATCGATCGAGGCTACACTTCGCAATCACACCGCCTCCCTTGCACAACCTTGAAAATCAAGTGGGGGCAAATTGTGAAATCTCTTTCCGAAAGGCCACATGGAAGTTTACCAAGCAACACAGAAACCAACCCGAGAGAACATGTGAAGGCGATTGCTTTGAGAAGCGATCATGAGGTTGAAGGGAGGCTTCCGAGTGAGAAGCCGAAAGAACACGCACTCGAGGTCGTAGAGGTTGAGAAGGGAGCAAACAAAGAGAAAGAGGTGGCACCCCACCTTTCAAGCCAAGAATCCCTTTATCCCTCTAGATTAAAGAATGACCAAGGGGATGAACAGATATAGAAGTTCCCTGAGTTTGTTCAAGCAACTCCACATCAACATTCCTTTTCTTGAGGCTTTGGCTCAAATGCCTAAGCATGCGAAGTTCCTGAAAGACCTATTGACCAACAAGAGAAAATTGGAGGAGAGTGCTTCAATGGTGCTTGATGCTTCATGCTCGGCGGTGTTGCAAAAGAACATGCCGAACAAGAAGAATGACCCGGGAAGCTTCATTATTCCGTGTAACATCGGCAACTTAGGTGAGGAAATGGCATTGGCGGATTCAGGGGCAAGTATCAACGTCATGCCATATACTTTCTTCCAAAAGCTAGGCTTGGGTGAGCCTAGGCCTACTCGGATTACTTTACAATTGGCGGACTGAACAGTACGACATCCGAGAGGCATCATTGAAGACGTGCTTGTCAAGGTGGACAAGTATATTTTTCCGGTTGACTTTGTAGTGCTAGATGTCGATGAGGATGCAGATGTACCCTTGATACTTGGGAGACCGTTCTTGCGGACTTCCAAAGCATTGATTGACATGGACGATGGAGAGCTCACATTGAGAGTCGGAGACGATAAGCTCACTTACCGCCTTGCTGAAGCCATGCGGCATTCTCTCGATTTTGATGACACTTTGTATTTTCTAGACACTACTGATGAGATTGTTGATGAATATATACAGGAAATGTTCAACCCGGATCCGTATGAAGGTTTGTTCGACCAAGAGGAGAGCAATGAAGAAGTAATGATGCTTGGTTCGACTGGATAGGAAACATCTACCTCGGGAATCTTGAAAAAGGTGCTCTGGAAAATGAAGAAGGCTCGAAGACGACACGGAAAACGCCCCAAGATTGTTGGAGACGTACATGAGCCAAGAAAATTGGACGAACCATTGTTAGGTGGTCCGAAGCCCGATAGTGCACCCTCTACCCTCAAGAGACTTTGCTCATCATGCTTTCAAGTTATGGGTAAGAGGGCAACCTTCATTCATGAACCCTCGTGAGGTAAGAAAGATACGTCAAGCTTAGTGACATTAAACAAGCGCTTCTTGGGAGGCAACCCAAGTGTTTACTGTTATCGTACCTTTTAGTTTAGTTTGTTTACATGAATAAATTGTTAAGTGTTGGTGTTTCAATTTTTGAGTGCTTGTGCTGCAATTTTATTGTGGGTTTTTAAAAAGAATTCATTGTATGTTTTGTTGAGAATTGGCGAAGTTTGGTCATTTGAGTTCTATTTTGTGTTTTTATCTGGTATATCTTGCACAATAGGGCGGGGCTCGAGTGTGTAAACATGTTCGAGACTAGTTCTGCAGAGCCCTGCAGGTTTTTTTCTAAGTCACCTAGAGAAAACACAGGGCGATGGAAATTTCTACACGCGTGGGTGTGTAATGTGAACTCTTCGAGAGGGCACGAGGGCGTCGCGGCCCACTGTGGATGACCATGCGACGGGCGCACGCCCGTGGGTAATTTCTACAGGCGGTGCCTTCCTCGAAGTTGGGCAGCTTTTTTCGAGACACACAGGGCGTGGACTCGCCCCTCGTGGGTGACCTGTGAACCACGCAGGGCATGGGTAATTTCCGCTACACGTGCAAAACTCTGCAGGTTGCTCCCTCCATCCAGAAAAACAGGGGCGTGCAGCCGCCCCTATGAGTTGAGGCCTGTGAATGCCCACGCCCATGGGGAATTTCCGCGCGGCATGTGTGCGACTTTGATATTTTTCTCGGGATGACCGAGGAAGCCCAGGGCGCAAGTGCCCGCCTCGTGGAGTGCAGCGCGACGGGATGGATAATTTCCGCACGCCCGTGGGAGATCGTTCTAAGACAGTGAGAGTTTTTTTCCCGAGAGCGCAGGGCGTGCATACGCCCTGTGGAGCTTTTTGAAGTGAGGCACAGGCGTGGGAAATTTCCACACGCCCCGTGGATGCACGAATGTCAAAAGTCAGCGAGTTCGTTTAAAAAGGGGATGATTTCTCTCCTTCTTCATGACTCCTTTTCACTTGAAAAACACTCTCACAACATTCTCCGAGTCCATTGCGCCCGATTTGGTGGGATTTTTAGCAAGTTTTCCGGCCAGCTCTCTATTTTCTCATTTGTCCTTGTCGGTAAATTCATTTTCTTCATCTTCTTCATCAATTCATGATTTCTATTGATTAATCTGGTTAACAATGCTTCGTTTCTTCAATTGGAACAATGATTTACGTTTAGAACGAAGTTAGAGATATTATTGAGTTGTATTTTTGGATTGTTGATACCTGGCCGTGCGTTTCTCACGCCCGTGAATCCACACGGGCGTGCGGAAATTCCACACTATCGTGTGAATTTCTGCAGTATTGTTTTATCAACTTGTTTGACTAATTTTGTTTAAATTTGGCAGATCATGGCACCTAGGACAAAGAAGCAAACTGATAAGAGGCCACGTGAGTCATCCTCTGAGCCTGAGGGCATGAGATTTGCGATTCCCGAACATCAGGCCCGTTATGAGCGCTTATCGAGACTCCGCTTCTGATAGACTCGATTCCTGGACACGACTATATTACGAGATCTTCAGCAGGGAGATGAGTTCACTGATGAGGTTGAGGACCTTGTTTTAGAGGGTGGTTGGCGGCAGTTGTTGACGATTAGAGAGCCAGCTATCCGAGAGTTTGCACTGGAGGTGCTCTCCTTGTTTGAGTTTGATAGAGCGTATGTGAGCTTCAACAGTTTGGGCACCATTCAGTTCAGAGTGTTTGGACGCCACCATAGTTTGAGCATTACGGAGTTTTCCATACTACTTGGCTTATGCGAGGAGGCATTCACAGATTCCAAGGAGTACGCACAGTTGCCTACTGATTATCCTGGAACCTTGACCCCGTAGAGAGCTTACAGAGTGCTATGTGGTTAGGGTCAGTACGAGCCGGGGGTCTCCAAGGCCACGTGCCTTTCCCAGCCTGCCTACAGATATTTGCACACAATCATGAGTAGGTCGGTGAATGGCCGTGGTGATAGTACTGGTGTCTTGAGCCGTCAGGAGTTGTACTTGTACTCGATGGTAGAGCGAGTACCGATCCACTTAGGGCACATCTTGGCTGATTACATCAGACATCAGGGAAAGTACACTAGACTGGGAGCGATCTTCTCGAGTCCTTACATTACGAGATTAGTGCTAGGCATGGGTCTCTTGCATTCGATTCGCGGGGCCGAGAAGACGAGTGTACCCGCTCCCACGGGTCTAGAGGCGATGCGGTTGATGGGCATGGTCCGCAGGGGTTCGGATCGAGGGGTTTTTTGCGTTAGTTCTACCGAGCCCTGAGATAGGCGAGGATGAGGGTGATGGCCGGAGCATCTCGGCCCCGCCCCAGAGCCTCAGCTGCATCGATGGAAACCCGAGGCACCTCCGGGCTGCCGAGGAACCATCCCCGATGCGTATGTTTTCACCTTCTCGAGCCAATGATCGCTTTGAGAGGCTCGAGAATGCTATAGGAGTGGTCCGAGCCGAGGTTCGTCGAGATCGGGGGCTACTGCGGACCACTCAATACACGAGAGTTCATGGCGCGCTTTCGACATATTACAGCGAGATCCTAGAGCGAGATGTTGCCTCATCATTCGATCCCTGCGCTAGAGGACTCTTCAGGCACCGCTAGTACCTCCAGTACCTCCATTCTCGACCCCAGCACCAGATGACCCACTATATGCTTCCACTTCCGCAGCAACAGGATCGGAGCCCGAGAGCGACTTTGACACTTGACCTTTCTTTTACTTTCATGCATTTTACTTTATCTTATTTTCTTGTTTTTAGACTTGTTCACTCAGAAAGGATTTTCCTTCTGAGTTTATGTTATTTTGCATTATCGAGTTGTATTCATTTCTTCATCTTTTATACACTCGAGTTATTTTTGTTTTTCTTGAGCTTCACTGAACCCCCTCGTGATTAGGAAGTATAATAGAGAGTTCTTGCACTTCAAACGATCATCCTAGGTGAAGCATCATCCGAGTACCCCATCTTTATCGATTGCCTTGCCCTCTTCTTTATTCTTGCTCTCTCACTTGTTTCTTTTATTATTGAGAATTGAATCAATTTCACACTAATCACTATTGATCTTCCACATAGCTAAGATCCAAATTAAGTATTTTCACTCCCTACTCCCTGTGGATTTGACCCCACTCACCCGGGATTATTACTTCGACAAACCCGTGCACTTGCGGGATATACGCAAGGGGACCTTGTCACATGACTATAGATCCATTCCAAGAAATATCACTGTCTGGGACGTGAGACTTTCTGTGAGTGAGATCATATATCACCCTTTGAATGAAGCATGTAATTTCCTCATGTGGCATCATCTTTCTAAGAATCTTATATTTAGGTTCCCTTCTTGGCTTATTTCTTGAATAGCACTGACTTGTCTCAGAGGATTATGCTGCCATTTTTCGCCATCTTGCATTTTCAATCCTAACCCTTTCTTTGAAAGCCTGTCTTTTCTTCTACTTCTTCCTAATATTGGGTCTCCCATATCAGTCATAGAGCTGCTCAATCTTGCAATCATCTTCATTAGGGTAACAAAGCTCAAGCTCCTCTTCGTCATTGTCACCTCCCATCTCATCTTCATAAATGGTGATTATTCTACATGTCTCGATTATGAAGTCTTCATCTTCAAACCCATCTAATGCTGCAAGTATTTCTTTAACTTCCTCAAGAAAATAGTCACCAAGTGTAATCAATGCTATCTCATTTTGGTAATCCTCCAATGAGTTGATATATTCTTCAATAATTGATTTCTTGTGATGGAGATCCGTTGTCTTCATTTCCTTTTGCTTCCTTTTATTGTTCTTTATTTTTTTTTATTCTTCCTGGTTTTTTTCTTAGGCTTTTCATCAGGGTCTTGAGCTCTTTGCTACTTGAGACTAGGGAGCTCTCCTAATTTCTTCAACATCTATCTTGACTTCTTTGAGATAAACATTTCCTATAAGCCTTCTTGAACTCCAAGTGAAGCAGGCTCTTTAGGAACCTAAGGACCTCCTTCACCCTACATACTTTCTATTATACCCCCAAAATTTTCCCTTTCAGTGTAACTGACACATAGTTGGTATGCTCTGCTGATTGATTGAGCAATACACTTTTAGATAAGGTGATCTTCCACTCTCAATACTGTCGCTCAATCCTATCTTTGAAAACATAGCAATTCTCAATCGAGTGACTCAATTTGGATGATCTTTCTTATCTTATTCTTCAGGACGCTTGCTTTTTGGTAGCTATAGTCCCACCTTTAGTGCATCTTTAAATATATTCATCACCTTATCTCTTCTAAAAGAATACTTTTTGCTCATCCTTTCTTGAAGAAAGCTTGAAGGCTTAGTTGGATAATTTCCACCCCCAAGTGCAGGTGGTTTTGGCTTGTTATAGTTGAGTGGTGCTATCTCCTCTTTCACCTTATCAGTTGCAAAAGCGATGTGTTTGACACCTTCTGGCTTCTTTTGCTTCTCCTTATCGACCCTGGTGGGCTGCATCGTAAACACCACCTTTGGACTAGTTCTTTCTAGCTTCTTCACTTGAGAGATCTAGTCTTGGAAGGTATGGATATTAGATAAACTGAGAAAGGGTACCATCCAGTTGTCAATGTTCCCCTAACAGTCCCACCACTTGCATTTGATCAAGCTAGTTGCTCACATTTGGTGCTCAGGTTGCGCCACCTCATCACGTAGTCAATAACTTTCTCATCTTTGTTTTGCCTTGTGTTAGCCAGACGTCATGCAAAAATGTATTTTTTTAAATAATTTATTTATATAGTGCCAAATATTGTGCCAAAAATACAAATATAATAATTTATTATTATCGTGCCGAATACCATGCTAACAATATAAATATAATAATATTTTTGATACCATGAGAAATACTATGCCAAAAATGCAAATATAATAATTTATTAATACCATGCCAAAAGTGAAAATATAATAGGACATTAATACTTGCGCCAAATGTCGTCCCAAAATCCAAATATTATAGTATATTAATACCATTACAAATGCCTTGTGTGGGGTCCTTTATTCATACCTGTTCTTTAATAAAAATCAACCGGTTAAAATTGACGAATCAAAAATCAAATTTTGATTTTTGTAGACTTCAAGGGATTGTAAGTTCATGAATTCCATTAAGGGCAAGCCCATAACGTTAAGTACCCCTAGGCTAATGCATGGGAAAATCAGATTAAGAACAAGTGTGAATGAGAAATATTGGATACAAGGAATTAATTTTATTAATATCTAAAAAGAAATTTATAAAAATACATAAATTTGATCAATAAATATAAGGACTATAAATTCTAGTTATACTAATCCTATTATCTTTATCTTCCTCTGACCTCACATAATTTGGTCCTACTTTGACTTCGTTCTATCCAACTTTCTCTGCGGGAACCACGTTGAGGATATCTCATTTGACTTTGTTGACTTTAGTCTCATCTTTTTTTTGTTTATATCTTGAATATCAGTTGGATCTCAAGTTGTGATTTCTCTATGTTCATAAATCACAAACTTGATTTCATTTAATTTAGACTTTCAAAAAACTCAGCCATTTTATACTTGTGAAGTTTTTAGTCTTGAACTTGTGAAGCTCTTTGACTCTTTGGCTTTTGATGTCTCGAGATTCCTAAACTCATTTGTCCTATCATTTGAACTTTTCAAGGCTTGACTCTCCCTTGCTTTTAAGCCTTTAGCTTGTGCATCTCTAGGTCATGACTGCTCATATGGTTGGGCCACTAATTCAATTGCTTTGATTTGTTTGTTTTTTTTTAGAGAATGACTTGTGGATTTTTGGGTGGTGATCCCCATTTGTTTGTGAATCATAAACATAAGTTCTTTTGGGTTTGGGATTTGAAGAATCTGTGTCTCACACTTGTGAAGCCTCTTTTTTCATCATTATCAAGCAAATATTTATTTATATCAATTCATTTGAAATATATATATATATATATATATATATATATATTTTTGCTCAAAGTGTTTTTCCGAAAAAATTTTTTTAGTCATCACTTAGAGAACATTCTTTTTGCAGTAGTTGAGCTGTTTTTGTCAATTTGAGATAGCTCTTTCCCTTTTTTTCCTCATTTGTTTTTCTTTTTCCATGTAAGGCGTAAACATCATTCAATAATTTTTTAGGGAAATACTACTATTGATCCATATAAATATGAAGAGAGGGCTATTCATCACTACTTCAGACTCCACAAGAGTTACAGGTCAGTAAGAGATTATTTACTTATGAGAATCTGAAGATATTTGACACTTAAAATATATTCCACTTCATCAAAAGGGTCTCAAGAAGTAATGTAGAAAATCCCACAATAACTGTTCTCTACCACTATATTATACCTCAACATGAGTTAATGGTCTTTAACATAGTTTTTTCACTCAGCTCAAGAGAATCTCAAGAGTTAACGAGGAAACTCTCACTAGAAGAGCTCTCTACCACTACATTGGATGCACTTCAACTAGAGATTCTGGTCTTAAAAAAAACATTTTCCACTCGACTCAAGAGAGTCTGAAGAGGTAATGAGGAAACTCTCACAAGGAGAGCTCTCTACCATTGCATTGGACCTCGACATGAGTGGATGATTTTCATGGCATTTCCACTCAACTCAATAGAATCTCAAGATGTAATGAGGAAACTCTCACAATGAGAGCTCTTTACCACTACATTGGACTAAGCTAGAGATCGTGGAAGTCTTCAAAATATTTTACCACTTAACTCAAGAGAATCTGAAGAGGTAATGAGGAAACTCTCATAAGGAGAGCTCTCTACCACTACATTGGACTCAGCATAAGTTAGTGGAAGTCTTCAAAATATTTTCCACTCAACTCAAGAGAGTCTCAAGAGGTAATGAGAAAACTTCCACAAAGAGAACTCTCTACCACTACATTAAACTCAACATGAGTTAGTCGAAGTCTTCAAAATATTTTCAATTTAACCCAAGAGACTTTCAAGAGCTAATTAGGGAAAACTCTCACAATGAGAGCTCTCTATCACGACATTGGACTCAACTAGAGTGGGTGGTCTTCAAAGGACTTTCCACTTAACTCAAGAGACTCTCAAGAGGCAACGAGAAAACTCTCACATGTAGAGCTTTCTACCACTACATTGGACCCAACAATAGATCATAAAAGTGAGACTACAAATTTATAAAAATGCCCTTGACTTTTACTAAAATCCCATTTTTTTCCTTTTTGTTTTTTCATTTTAAACCCTCTCACAACATTTTTTTTCACATTCCTTTGAATTCTCCTCCTTCTACAAAATTCAAAATTTTTGTAACTAGACCCTTCAAATTTTTTTTTCATTTTTTTATTTCACACATTTTTTGCAAATAAACCTTTAACAGTTTTTTATTCTTTTTTTTTGCGCAATTTTATGTAAGTTATCCTTTGGAAACTTGCCTATCCGTAAAATATTTTTTACATCTTCATCAAATTATGTTGAGAAGCCCATTTTTTTAACATTATTTTTTATTTTGTCTTTCTGTTTGAATACTTAAAAAAAAAGCCTATCTGATCTTCACACTCTATGGCAAAGAAAATGGTTAAAGATCCAATATTCTAGAAGATGCTTTCCATCTATTCAAAGCAATCATAGACATGGTTCTTAATAAATCATCTATACCTTGCATCCGACTACAAAACCAACTCTAAAGTTCATAAAGGCATTGACCACTATATATCCCATAATAAAAAAAACAGCAAAACAGTTGCTACTTTCAGATATATTGTCTAAACATAAGATGAGAAGAGCATGTAACCAGGAAGCAATACCATAAAAAAAAAATGGCAAGGTTTTAAAGATATAAAATAACATGGGACAAGCTTTCAGAACATATGAACTAACCCAAATCATCACAATAAATGAAGTGCCTATTATAGCTGAAGCTTTCATCTTTCATGATGTCATATGTTTATCACACTATCATATTAACTTTAACAAGATCCATGCGTTTAAGTATACTCATGCTGGACACTTGAAGTGATAATCTTCTACAAATGCATGCACTACCATCATCTAATCCACACAAAAAAGCATTCCTCTCAAAAATTTCACAAGACACATTATGAGAGTCACCAAATAGCAAATGTTTCAGCAGGTGACAAGAGTAATATTTGTGGATACCTCGATGGAAAAACAAGACAAACACAAGAGACAGAACACAAACACTGCAGTTTATGAAAAATATGGCGAGTCATAAAATTGGTTGAGGAAATGGATCTGGAGTTAGGCTAGATAGAAAATTGCTCAAATAAATTGCACTCCAAGCAGTGAGATCAACACACAACACTTAGATGGCTGGGTCACTGCAACTCCCAATCACTTCTACATCTTCTCAGAATTGTTTAACAAGAGAATGTTTTTTATGAAAAGAAAATAGGAAACCATTTTTAATTACTTTTTTGTTTTTTTGTATTCCTTCATTATAAAAAAAATCGTAGTGCTAAAGAATAAACTCTCAATCAAAACAAGGGGATGAATTGAAAACAAGTATCAATGAGCCTTTTTGGGAAAATAATGTTGGAATTGATTGAAGATTTGAGGAATTTAGAAGAGATGAATTGAAGAAGCTGTAATCTAAATTCAGATGTGTCTTGGATTAATAAGTTAAGAAGTGAAGGGTAGCTGGGTCATTTCAAGTATTCAAAAGTTAGTTGAAGTCGTTAGTAGCTCGGAGGGAGAGATTGAACGGCCAGGATTGGAAGATCAGAGAGAATACATAGGTTGAGGCAGGAGAACAAATCTAGTTTCCGGGTTGGTCTAGTGATCGTGTGGCTCAGATTTAATCAATCAAAGATGGGTGTTTAAGTTCGAGGCAATAGAGAAGACTTCAATTGTGTTAGTAGTGGATGGTTGTGATTTGATGATCAAAGGCTTGAAGTAAGTTCGAGGCATGGAAGTTGGTCAAGCGGTGGAGTTAGGATGAGCCCGACACGTTGCTATGTGACTTAGCTGGTTCATATATTTTTAGTTACTGAACATAAACAGATGTATATGAATGGTTTTTTTATTAGATAATGAGATGCTTTCTTTGTTTTTCTATTTTTTAATATAGTCCATGCTCGTGTAAATTTTCCGAGAAATAGATTGTGTTTTGAACTTTACTTTGAATATAAAAGTTGTTCCTCAAATAAAACTTAGCAGAAGAGAAGAAGCAACTGATTATCAGGTTATAGGTGCCAGGTTGAAACAAACACGGTGAATTGATCACGTGAACTTCAAGATTTGAAGAGGGAGAGAGCAAACCCAATGCATCCATATTATGTTATGAAGAGGTGACAAAATCATTGATGCATGACTGATGAATGACCACGTACTACATGTCATTTATTGCATTAAAATAATGAACTCTGTTCCTCGGGCGATGATATCATGGTATGTAAAAAAAATTCACATTTTCATGACAACATGCAAACACAGTACGTATTTTATTTTATTTTCTTGCTTTGATAACTTTAATCTCATAACATGTATCTAATCACACGGCCTTTTTATCAAAGGAAAACAAACATTAATTCCCTAATTTGGCAATATATGTAGTTTCTTTCCGTTCACCTCTGATCACTCTTCTTTTCTTTCTTGATCTCTTCCCCTTCGATCTTCACTTTTGTCTCTCTGTTTTTGCCTTTCTCTCTCTCTCTCTCTCTCTCTCTCTCTCTCTCTCGTTTTTTCTTTATTTTTTTCTCTCTCGATTCTTTTTTTTTTCTCAATTTTTTTTCTCTTCTGATCTTTTTCTCTGATTATGATTTGATTTTTTTTTTTACATTTCTTACTTCATTTGGTTTTTTTTATTCCTGAATTCCGGTATTTTTGTTTTGAATTTGTTTCTTAAATTATCGTTATCGACAAATTTTTTATGTTATCAATCTTTTCGGTGTTTTTATCATTATCATATTTTTTTGTGGACTTCACAATTTTCACAATGGATATATTTATTCATTTATTATTTTTTATTCTCGAATTTATATTTATTATTTTTTATAATAAATCTAATGTGGACTAATTCAAACCCAGGTAGTACCCCACTTTTCACGTCACACCCACTATCTCCTTTTGCACCCACGATCTCGAACACGTGAAATGTTTACGTAACTGTAAGCATACATCTATAAATAGCCTCCCTCATTTACAGAGAAGGGGAGTTTTTTTGGGAGAGTAAAACTAAACGAAGATCAACATTTATTCTCTACTGACTTAGTCATCGGAGTGTTTGTGGGGAATACTTCCCACACTGCTACACGTCTAGGCATCTGAAGAAGGAAGAGACTCTAACTTCCTTTGTTCGACCTCCAAATTCTAAGCTCTACAAGTTCAAGGTCCCCTACAAATTCACTGTTGTATTCAGGAAACAATAGTTGGCACTGTCTGTGGGAAAAATCAAAAGGCCATCACACAAGCTTACCTTCGTGTAGTCTCTTCAATCTACGCTAATGCCACCAAAGAAGTCCCAGACATCATGCTCTCAAATGGCTACAACTCAAGATGAAATGATTACTCAAAGTGAAAACCTTCAAGAACAATTAGAAGTTCCACCTGAGCCCTCAACGAGATACAATGCCAATGATTCATTTAAGCGAATATGAAGCGCTTAGAAAGAAGTTGGATGAAAATAACAGGAAGTTGGATGATTTAATGCACTTTGTCCAACAAGCTCTACCTTAAGCAACACTCCCATCCAATCTCTATCATAAGGAAAAGCAAGCTCTGGAACAACAAGAGCAAGGTGATCCACATCCTCATAACCAAGAGAGGGTTGAACCTCCACTAGCCGGAAAAAATACAGAAAAAATCCAAGAGGTGGTAGAAAGCACATGCAAAGGAGAATCAAGAGCATTTTGAGAGATGCGGAGGAATCTACTCTTTAGCATAAAAGGAGACAATTGATCTAAAAAGATGATCGAACAGTGTATCGAACAAAAAGTCGCTTCTCATCGAGGAAACACCACAGAGAGGTAAGGTACCTTTCGTCAAGGAAATCGTGGTAAAGCCACAACCCAAAAAGTTCAAGATGCCACAGCTAACAACTTATTCTGGAAAGGGTGACCCTTATGACCATATGCAAAACTATGAGGCGGTGATTCTCCTCCATGGATGGAAGGACGCAATCATGTGCAGAGTATTCCCACTTACTTTAACAGAGCATACACGCATATGGTTTAATAATCTGAAGGAAGGATCAATTTTAAACTTCAATCAGTTGAGGAAGGAATTTATAGATGCATTCCTCATTAATGCTAGAAGAAAGAAGGACGCTCAGTATCTCACCGACCATTAAACAAGAAGAGAAAGAGCACCTAAAAAGACTATGTTGAA